>NW_019396479.1:0-149122 GCF_000591075.1 Eurytemora carolleeae | reverse complement strand
CCCCCCACACACATAAAATATTCCTCTACTAAAAACCCTGCAAAATCCTTAATAATAGTAGATTATTTAAAATTTTTCAGAGAGGAAGAGTTTTTCTTTTTTATCAAATATATTCCTCTTTCTAACTCTCAGAACAAATTTAATCTGACTACTTTGTTAATTAAAAAAAAGAAACAAAGTATAAAAAGTGAAGCTATCTCTTTATAAATTAAATATTTTCTTAAACATTTTTATTCTCTCCTCTCTGTAAAAATCATAATCTTTCAAGGATCATTTTTTAGGGTTTTGTTGGCTGAATTGGGTAAAATTAATAGTTAAATAGTTAAAAACTTTAAATATGTACAGTTTATATTGTAGATATTTTTTAAATCGGGGCAAATAATACAAAATTTAAGTAAAATCTAAAATGAGTTTTTAGCTTTCAAAATTTATTATCTCTTTTAAAAGTTTTATTTTTATTTTTATTTTAGTATATAATTGTAACTAGGAAATTGACTATTTTATCTCTACATTAAAGGTGTGACATAATTTACACATTATTAGTTTATTATTTAACGGTTATCAAACATATTTAAACAATTTTTCATGGGTGTTTATTTTCTAAAAAAAATATTTTTTTCCCTGCCCCTTTAATTTTCCCTAAAAGTAAAATTGGGGGAATTAAATAATTTACCCTAAAAGTAAAATTGGGGAAAATAATTGGTTTTTGGGGTTAGAAGTATTGAAAAGAATGAAAAAAACTTGTCTTTTGATCTCTCATTTTTCATCCCCCCCCCCCCATTCATCAAAAATCTGTATTTTTTTCCTGCGAGTAGAATCATGAGCAAGCCATAAGAACTATGGTAATATTTAACTTTAGTTGTTTTTGCTTTACAATGCAGGTGAAATAAATATAAGTATTAAAATAGGTTTTTATCCAAATTTATTTATTTTCTCTCTTGAGTCTCACCATTGGTTCTGAATATTAGATAATAATTTTTTATACTTGGTTGGACTTAGCAACAACAGCTGTTAACCCCTCCCCCCTTTTTGCTTTCAGCTGCCCCCCCCCCCTTCCCACCCCGCTACTTTTTCCCCCACAAAACCGGAGCATCCCTCCCCTTTTCCTTCTAGCTGTACAAGCAGCTGAGAGCGATAAGGGTTTTCAAAAAAAAATCTAAAAATAAATTCCATTAAAAATATTTGTTTTAAAGCTTGAATTTTAACAATTTTTCCCCTCGATATTTGAAAAGTAGGAATATTTATCCCTGTTTTCACCAGCTGTATCCAGCTCATACAGTATATCCTACACGCCTTCCCTAGATACAGAGCAAGCAAACTTAAGAAACTCGCGGATTTCTCAAAATAATATTTAGAAACTCGTGTATTTCTTAAATAATATATAGAAACTCGCTGATTATGTAATATAATATTTAGAAACTTGCGGATTTTGTGAAATAATATTTGGAATCTCGCGGATTACTTTATATAGTATTTAATAACACACAGATTACTTTATATAGTATTTAATAACACACAGATTACTTTGAAGTTATATTTATCTCGATAAAGTGATAATAATGTACAGATCCAAAAAACGTTCACTAGGCCAGACCCGAGGGGGGTCCAAAAATCGTTCTCTAGGACTGACCCGCACAGAATCTGTTTATTGGTCTGTTTAAACTGTGAACATGCGACTATCTCTTCAAATTATTCATTGAAAGGTTTCTGAAAAAATATCAAAATTGTTTCCAGAAAAGGTCTCCGTTTCGTTTTCCTTATTTTGTTGTGCAAGAGATGCTTCGTGAAGTTTTCCTCGAAAAGGTTTTTTATTTTGTTTTGTTCTTTTTTTTCTGAAATGTTACTAAATGACATCTTGTTTGATTAAAGTTGTTTATTAATGTTTTCTAAGTTTTTTTTTGTATGAAATTTGTTTTTTAATGTTTTTGAATAGTTTTGGAGGTTGTCTGTTTAAGTTGCTCAATTAAACAGAATAACTTTTTTTAAAAGGTTTTATTTTATGTTGTTTCTAATTTGTGCCGTTAATGTTTTAAAATAAAAGGTGTTATTTTAGTGTTAAATTTATATCTTTAATTGAAGTGCTTGAGTAAAAATTCTCTATTAGTTATATATTAGACTACATTTGTTTTTTTAATAAATATAATCATTAAAAGTTTTCAATACGGTTGTCTAATACTTTTTCCTTATTACATAGAAGTTTTTCATCAACCTTGTCTACGTTAGCCGCCTATTTAGGTTGTCTTTTTAAGTTGTCTCTTGTTTTTTAATTTTTTTAAAAATAAAGCAGATAATTTGTCAATTAAATTTATCCAATACAGTTGTTAATAAAAGTTGGTCGTATTGTCTATTTAGGTAGTCTATAAATGCTTCTGTTAAATTTGTCTAATAAAGCTGTCTTGTTAAATTGTCTAGTTAAGTTGTCAAATATAATTGTCGAAATAAAGTCGCCCTTTTAAAGTTGTCTGATAAAGTTGTCTTACAAAGGTGTCTGATAAGGTTGATGTAATTCTGTAAGTAAAGGCGGTTTACTGCATGCATTTGAAATGCAGTTCATAGAACCCAGAAAGTTCAATTGATTCAAACACAGAACCCCAAACCTAGGATATTTTCATTCATTCTTGAATAGTTTCGATAATATTTATATATCAAGTTTCATAAATAAACATTACATAAATTCTTAAAATCTCGGCAGTAGTCTCACGCTTTCAAAAAATTTCTCGAAACGATTAAATTAAGGTTTTATAAAATCCCTTCTATTTAAATAAATATTTTACGAAAAACTTGAAAATAAACTTGGACTGTCGTTGTTACATAAACTGACCCTCCATTTTAAGAGAGGCATACCTGATGAGAAACCACAACTGTAAGAAATAATCTTTCAAAGAGTAGATATTTGATATCACATACTTTCTTTATCTAATAGCAGTGCTTAGGATCCGAATCCGTTGGATCCGCAAGATTTTGGTTTCCTGGATCTTGATCCGCAAAAATATGTGGATCCACGGATCCGGATCTAAGGGGCAAAATATCAACCAAAAACTACAAAAAAATAACTCGAGAGATTATAAAAATTTCCTGATTTCTGAATGGTTCATCAAGTTGTAACTTAAAAATAAAAAAAAATTCTGCTTTTTAAAAAAAAATCAGTAGATTAAAAAAACTAGATCCAGATCCATTTTTTCCAGTGCGGATCCAGAATCCTGATCCGCATCAAAATTAAATGGATTGTCTTAAAGATATCGTTGTGAATCGGACATACCCTCCATAAATGGCGAGTCACTTGAAATTACGTCTACAGTCCCTTTCAGACAAACAACCGTGAAATTTAATCCAAGTAATTAAGAAAAAAAAACTGGTTTAGTATTAATCTAAATGTAATTACCCAATTATTAGTTTTCTGCTAGTGTCAGATTTTTTTTGCTTTAAGTTTTTATATTAAATTATGAATACTAGAGGAAAGTGATAACATGAGTATTATTTCGAATGAAGTTAAAGTTTATTAGTCTACTTTAGATTCCAAGAAAATATGAATCAATTTTGCATTGATTCAATTATTATCAAATGTTTTTTTTCTATGAGAAAATGTTCAGACCTTGATTCGTAGAGCTCGGGTGTTATTAACAAAATTCTAATTTTAGATTTTAACACACTTTTTTTGTAAACGTATTATGATCCGCCATTTAAGAATTGCTTGAATAGTATCAAATTCTCTATTCCCTGATCTTATCATTGTTCCTGTATCATAAAAGTGCAAGTCACTTGATCAAATAAAAAACAAATGCAAGTAATCGATTTTTAGCTAGATCGATATTTATATCTCATTCATTTATAAACAAACAAAGGTTTTAAAGGATAATGTTGTGAATTTGACATGCCACAATAAAATGTCATTTGAAATTATGACTTCAGTCATCGGCCTTATAGGTGTTTTAGTTTTCCGCAAAACTTTTAACATTTTTTAAAAAAGGTTTTATAAGTTTTAATTATGTTGTTTTTGATTTCGGTCAAAATATCGATTATTTATACAGATAATTTAATTTTCAATTTTGTTGAATAAATCTGTTAATTTCAGAAGAAATGTAAAAAAACTGGTTCGGCAAAGAATCGGTTAAACTAAAGATGCGGGGTAGCATCCCTCCTCTTCATGATATACGGGTCCCTTACAGAACACCCGCTATCCAACACTGAATTCAGGGCGCTTCTTCAAGCCTCTCTGCGATTTTACAGACTCCACAAGTTACTTATTATTTTATTTAAGAACGAGAGGAATATGTGGCTCAAGTGTTCAGTAGGGCTTAAACAAGTAACCTAGTTTTGTGAAAAAGAAAAACATGAAAGTGAAAATATGATAATACTAAATTTAATTTATTTTACCCCCGTGTTAAATTAAGTGAAATAGTTGAAGAAAATCGGGGAAAGTGTTGTTAAGTTTGAACTAAATTTACAAACTATTAGAGTCCGGACAGTTCTAATCGAGACGAGCCTTACAATTTGCAATGCCTAAAAGGTATTATAATGAATGATGAATTTTGTCGTCATTCCTTTGAATTCTAAATAAAAAATTAAATGTTTTATCACCTTTCTGTTGTTTTCATTAGGATTTTTCTTATATAAATTTCATTCTGCTCTTTACTTCTTAACCTTTCTTTCATTCTGCTCTATACTTCTATACCTTTCTTTCATTCTGCTCTATACTTCTATACCTTTCTTTCATTCTGCTCTATACTTCTATACCTTTCTTTCATTCTTCTCTATACTTATATGCCTTTCAATCTGCTCTATACTTCTATACCTTTCTTTCATTCAGCTCTATACTTTTATACCTTTCTTTCATTCTGCTCTATACTTCTATACCTTTCTTTCATTCTGCTCTATACTTCTATGCCTTTCAATCTGCTCTATACTTCTATACCTTTCATTCATTCTGCTCTATACTTCCATGCCTTTCAATCTGCTCAATACTTCTATACCTTTTTTTCATTCTGCTCTATACTTCTATGCCTTTCAATCTGCTCTATACTTCTATACCTTTCTTTCATTCTGCTCTATACTTCTATGCCTTTCAATCTGCTCAATACTTCTATACCTTTCTTATATTCTGCTTTATACTTTTATACCTTTCATTTTGCTCTATACTACTTTATCTTTCTTTCTGCTCCTCACTTAGAGGTTTTCTTTAATTAAATTGATGTTGATTACTTTATTGTTCAGGGACCGGAGTCCGAATTTAATGAATTTGAGCCGCGTCTCAAATCCCCCAAAACCTGGGTTCAATTGAGCGCCGGCTTAAATCTTGAAACATTGAATACGATTTTAAGTGGAACCAACCATATTTGGGCCGCGACTCAAATTCTTTAATTCGGCCTCGGAATGAAATAGATAAGTGGTTGAACTACGTAGATAAAATTAAATCACATCTCTTAAGCTTGATGCCCAAGATCGAGAACTAGTTGAACTGGTTTTTCGTGGTTCAACCACTTGTAAATTTGGTTTTAGATAACTTTTTAAATTTTTTTGTTCAGTTAGGACAAGAGAGGATGACTACTACCATTAAGGAATTGGTCTCAAAGAAAAAACGTCGGTTTGTGCAGGATGGCTTCAATCTCGATCTTACATATATCTCAGGTATATTCAGGGGGTGAGATCCCCTGACCCCCTTCCCTCCCCCTCTTCTAATTGTAATTTCCCAGTACTAAGGGTGATGATCCGGATTGGCAACATTTAAGCTTCTGAACGCGGAATCGTAAGAATATGTTGTAATCTCGGGTTGCAATATTTTAACCAAAAATTAAAACCTTTATTGCGTCAAACACACATTTCTTGACCAATAAAAGTTCATTAAAACCTTCCTTAACATTTAAATGTCAATTAAAAAAAAATAACAAAAAAAAAAGAAAATCTCAAATTGTTTTTTTGTGTAGAAGAAAAGTCAATTTAATGAAATATTCACGAGCAATATTGAGTTCAGTATCCATCCAGAATCCTTATTCCTTATCCACATCAAAACAGAATGGAATCAATTTGAATGTTGTATAATTTACAGCGAGACCCCTGAAACTGTGGAAAAGGAAGACGACATTTAAGCAAGTTTATATTTATTTATGTTATTATCGAGAAATACACGATTTACCAATAGTTTAAAAATCAGCTTTTAAAGTAAAATGAATCGTACAATACTCTGCTGTTGTGGGTCATTTCATTGTACTAGATGCAATCCTAATTGACACTTACAGTTCACTTCTTATTGCTCCAGTTTTATGGGTCCCATCTTACTAAATTGACTTGACATTTTTTAAAATTAATTTTTGTTTTTTTTAGACCGAGTTATCGCAATGGGTTTTCCGGCAACGTCAGTCGAAGCTATGTACAGGAATAAAAATATTCTATATCAATAAAAAACTAAAACAACGACAAAGAAATAATAATATCAATTTTCTCTCTTTCAGTGCTTTAAGAAACATAAATATTATTATTAATTTTCATGGGTTTGGTTTTTTTTATCTCCATAAATGATATTGGCGTGTTTCTAATTTGTTCGCAAATTGTTCAATAGCGTTGTATGCTTAACTTGATATCTGGCCCGATATACAACCTGCTGATTTACTGATACACTCTGTTGTACTTGGTATAAATGCATTTTGTCACGTAACAAATGCATTTCAAATCTTATAAGTCAATCAAGTCTGAAAATGGCGTAAGAAGGTACACACACAGGGAGCGACAGTAAATAAAAGAATTTAGTTTTTCAAGGGACCTTTGCCTCAAATACGATTCACAACAGTACCCTTGAAGCTGTTTCACATTATATATTAGAAAGGTAAAGAAAGCATCGTTGTGAATCGGTGATGGCCATATTTAAATGGAGGGTTACTTATGGGTGATTTATTTGGGTTTTCGTATATTTGCGTTGCCTGATTTGCTCAATCTCGAGCATACCCACCGGCAGCGCTCGGTCCCCTATCGCAAACTAGTTGCCGCTCCCGGTCCTTGACCTACTTCAGCCTGCGATTCATGAAAATGCCAATTCCCAACCACAGATAAGACTTAAGAGATCGAAGGGTTCAAGATCTGACACCGCGAGCTTTGAGCTATAGAGAAGAAGGGTTGTAGAGTTTTCCTCCTTTTAAAAAAATCTCTCAGATGTTCGATGCAATTTTTTAAAGGTTTATTCACCGGATTTTCGAATATTAATGATTTTAAGAGGAAATAAATTAATTAGAGTAAAAATACTATTTTAAAATAAAACTTATTTCCCACTTAAAGCGAGGAAAATTTAAAAAGAATTTATATATATATATAAAAATTTGTAATAGGAACAAAATAGAATTTTTCTGTCCATTAGGAACAATATGGACGATGTCAGAAAAATGTTGGAACAGAAGCATAAGGTGGGTAACCATTTAATCCTGAGACAAAATTTAAATAAGTATTTGAATCACAGAGAGGTAGTTGAACCACTAATGGAAAAATTACCAAATTATTTGAGAAATCTTTTTACTACTTCAAGTCAGCGGTCCATATAATTCCATTTTTGATCCTGACTGGGATCGGGGTTGAAATTAATTGTGAACTTAGGCAAACTTTTTGGTGTACTTGTACTTTACTTCAATCACATGTACCGCATTTGGGGTGTTAAAAGATGTAAACATTAGTAATCAATACAAGAGATAAATTATGATATACTGAATAATTAATAAATAAACACTCCCTTGCAGTTTACCATCTGCAGTATGGATTTTTTTACATACTTTCAATTGTTTACAATAACAACATGGTTAATTTCTGCCCAAATATTAATTAACCAGCATTTGGGATCGTATTGGTTGGAATTATATGGAATTATATGGACCCCTGCTTTAAGAACAGATATTTAAAAAAAGATAATTCAGAATTAAACAATTGATCAAACATTTTTTAGGACCATTACAAGTTGTACAACCTGTGCAGTGAAAAATCCTACGATCCGCAAAAATTTCAGGTTCAAAATTTTTTTAGATATGCAATTTTACTTAATTGTTCGTTTGTCTGTAACTTAAGAAATAACATGACTTACATGCTCGCATTTTAAATTTTGCTAATTTATTAGATATTTTTTCATATTTCCACTAACTTGTTGATATTTCCTCTAACTTGTTCCTACTTTCCTCAAAATGGGTGACTTGAGTTCCATCATGTTTGTTTACTTTCTTCTGAAATCAGGTGTTTTAATTTCTTCTGAAATCAGGGAGTGTAGATTTTTCATTTTCAACAATGATTATATTTTTAAAATATAACGAGTAAAAATGGGTTTTAAATGTTCAGATGGTTGAACGAGGACGAGAAAAATGTTGCTGTTGTACACTGTAAAGCCGGCAAAGGACGAACAGGTATAGGACTGAACAGACGAACTTGACGAAATTGGACGAATATTTTAGGGACTGTCGACGTAATTTCAAGAAGTCCTCCATTTTAAAAAGGATACTCAATTTTCAGCGGTGAAAGATATTCTTATTATTGTATACATCTTCATTGGTTCTAAGCGATACAACGAAAAATTAACAGTAAAACAAAATCATAGGATTTAGTATAGAATTGTCACGTGATACAGACGGAATTCACGTGACCAGTATACTGCATGCCATTGGCTGAAGTTCTGGTGACGTTATACGGACTATATAATAATATTCCCAAATTATTATTAAAAATGCCAAATAAAAATTAAAAAACAACAATATGAGCAAGCCTGAGATTCTCAGGCTCCTGTGGGATAAAATCGGTTGCTTATTTGCTTAATATGATCTGTTTAAACCTACTAATTTTATACAAAATTGTATATATATGAGATTTCCAAATTATTTTTACAGTTTTATATCAGTTTCTCGAGACAGAAACATCAAATAGATGACTTATATGTATCGTTCAACGCCTGAGATTCTCAGGTTTCATCCTATACCCCTTTTGATTTTTCCTTTACAGTCCCTTTAAATTCGGTTAAAAGCGAAAAACAGAAAAGGACATCTAAACAAAGTAATTTGATCAACGTAAGCTCACGTTGGGGAAAATTGTACGCGGGGAACTTTTAAAATTTCTGAGATCTGGAGATAAAAGGTGAAAGATGCACATATATTACGAATATTCTAAATCTAATTAGACTTTTTCATGAATCAGTGAAAAACAAAAAGTAACAAAATAAACAGAAGAATATGAGGCGTTTCACCAGAAATTGACCAGATAAAGTCTGTTTTAACTGGTATTTCAATAAAAAGATTAAAGACTTCTAAGATAACATTTTCACAGGCGTATGAAGGATAATCTTGATTTTCTTAATGAAAATTTATAAGTCTTATTGTGAGCCCTTTATAAAAGTGACTGAACTGGATTAAACATTAAGCCAAATACTCAGATAAAGGGTTTAACAGTGAATCATGTATGCAACTTCTTATATAAATAGTCGCTTGATAATACGTCAAAAGAGATTGAAAGATTAAAATGATAAACATGTATAAATGTAGACTAGGCAGTGTTTAGCTTAACACATTTCGAGTTTATTGAGTACATTGCATTAACAGTCCAGATGTGCTGTTATCTGAGAAGATTTTTATAGATTTACCAGGCGCACTTATTACTCGTTTCGTTGTACACCCCAGTGTCCATGTGTGTAGACAGCTACTAATGCTTGATTTCTGTGCGAGGGTGGGATAACAATTCTGTACAAAAAGATTCAGTTTCGAATTTTTCGAATTCATCTTCTAATAAATATATCAACCAGAGCTGAAAACTTTAGAATGGTGGATATCGGGATTAATGCTTGATCCTCTCTTTTTGATAATCTCAAGATTAACATAATCTTGCAAGATTATCTTAAAAGTGTATGAAAAACGATACAATTCAAATTAATATTTAATCATCTGAGAAACTGTAGCAGCCAATCAGAGAAAAGCGGGCAACCAATGAGAGAACAGGAATATTCTCATTGGAGAAAACAATTAATGGATATCCAAGGAGAGAGAAAAAGAGTGGATTAGGACAAAAATGAAAAGTTTCCACAGTGGATATTCGGATCAAGAAGTCAGGATTAAAGTTTATCCATTCTAAAGTTTTCAGCTCTGGCTAAGTTTTGATTGAACATTTTGGGAAACGAACAAAATAGGTTGAATTTTTGATCAGAGCTGGGATTTACGTTGAAGACTTAAATTCCCATTCGGTTGATCTTGAAATCCACTGTGGGCATTTATAATTTATAGATATAAATAAAGTAGATATAAATAAAGATTGAGATCAATCATTGATCCCGATATTCCAGCTCAGTTCTGCACTTTGTAATAGAAAAGAAATTCTTGCTTAAAAAATAGTGTACACAAAACTGATGTAAACAAATTGGCCCTATACAGTATACACGGTGTACTGCATGTATACAATAACACTGCATATTCACAATGTTAAAGAGATTCAGTTTTTTAGAGAAACTTATCAAGCCAAATACTGCAAAGTGCTGAATTCTCATGAGACAAATATTTGAAGATTTTTGTGTTAAAAAACATAATTTTCGTTTTTCTAAAAAAGAGTTTTTTTAGGATTAATGATCTGCGCTTACCTACTTCATAGTAGAAAATTACTATCCGCTGAAGAGGTAAGGTTTTTTTACATGGTGGATATTCTTNACATCCCTTTTCCCCCAGAAGTTCTGTAAATTGAGAAAAGTTAATAAAATTTAAAGTATCAAAATGATTTAAAAAAATTCCTTTTGATGTAATTTCTCCTTTGTCTCCCGCAGATTTTCAATATAGTTGTTAAAAAGTAAACCTCTGGTAATTTATAATATTATTTATGTAATATCTATTTATTTCAATTCATAATTGCTTCTTCTTTATTATATTTTCTTTGTTTGTAAATTTTATATTTTTATTTATTGCTGCTGATTCTACTGAAATATTGTTTAGCACGATAACACAAATTATGTCAATTTATGAGTTTAAACTTAGTGTTCTTAGTCTTAATTAACCTTGATAAATGCTAATTAGTGGATTTTTTACAAAACCTTAATGATAGTAATCTTAGTTTAGGCTCATTATGCAATAAATTTAATAAACCTTGAGATGGAATAAAATTAGGATTTTAATATTTTTATTTTTAATTACATTTACAGCACAACCGCAAAAAAGAAAACAAACAAATAATTATCAAGGTGAAAGCCCCTTATCCAACTTGAGTATCCATTTTTCTTTCGTCACATCCTTTTTCCCTAGCTCCATTTCATTTTTCCTTTGCCCCTTCTCTTGGATTGACCCTTCTCCTATTCCCTTTGCTTCTTTTCCATTGTCTCTAATTCTCTTCCCTCTTTTCTGTTGTCCCATCTCCTTTTTACTGGCTATATTTAAATAAACTAATTTATGTGTGTCAGTTTTAATAATGTTTGTTTAAGGTGTTGAGCTTTTATGGTTTGGCTCGAACACATGACGAGAAGGGGGTAACAATCCCCTCACAGAGGAGATATGTAGACTACTACGCAGCTATGGTAGGCAGGGGGAGGGGATGGGAGGGGACTAGTCGGGGAGAGGACTAGTTTGGGATGAATGGTGGAATTGGAATTATGGGGGATTGGGATGGAGAGATTGGTAAATGACGCAATAGGAATGTATTGGGAATTTGGAGCGGGGTAAGGGCGGTTCTTGGGAATGGGATGGTATGGAAAGGAAAGTAAGTGAACGGGGAAGGCAATATGGAAAGGAAAATGATCAGGAAATATGGAAAGAGAAATGATAAGGGAAAAGGGGAAGGGAAATAATAAGGTAATATGGAAAGAGAAATGATAAGGGAATACGGAAAGGGAAATGAGGGAAATCTAAGAGAATAGGGAATGGAAAATGATAAGGGGTAAATAGGAAAGAGAAGAGAAAATAGGGCTTTACTAAGAAAGCTACGGTCGTAATTTTTTGGTACTTTAATACAAGGCTTTCCTTTTTTGAATAAAAACAAATTCAATTCTAAAATAAATTGAAAGGACGCAATTATATTGTCAACAATTATTGGCTTCCATTGATAAATGTCTAGACATGTTTTTATTAGAAATTGTTTGTATTATTAACCTGTTAATTAACTTTTTTAACAGAATTGAATGATACGCAAACAATTGGTGGAAACAATTAATTAAGGGTGTAAATAATTGTTTATTCAAGATTTTCATGAATAAAATTCTTTTCAGAGAATTTTAGATAAATGCTGAAAAAAAATATTTTTTTCTGGTATTTTTTAATAGTTTTTACGTTGAATACTTAATTTGAAAATTACCAAAATTATTGAATATTTTTTATTACATTTAATAATTTCTAAATAATTAAATGATTTCTAAATCATATAATAATTTCTAAATCATATAATAATTTCTAAATCATATAATAATTTCTAAATCATAGTTTCTAAATAATATAATAATTTCTAAATCATGTAATAATTTCTAAATCATATATTAATTTCTAAATCATATAATAATTTCTAAATCATTAAATAATTTCTAAATCATTAAATAATTTCTAAATCATGTAATAATTTCTAAATCATATATTAATTTCTAAATCATATAATAATTTCTAAATCATATAATAATTTCTAAATCATAGTTTCTAAATAATATAATAACTTTTAATTGTTATTTGTTTGTTCAGATAAATGAGAATCTACAATATAGTCCTGTCAAACTTTACCTTTACAGTTTCGTAATTGATCCTCTACCCGCACTTAGTCTAGGTCTACAGCAGGTATTTCATCTTCTCCGGGCTGTTATAAACTATAATTTCCCTTGGGATGTTCTCTGTGATGTTTTAAATTTTAATTTCCCTTGGGATTTCCTCCGGGGCTCTTATTAACTATAATTTCCCTTAGGATTTTCTCTGGGATGTTATAAATTTTAATTTCCCTTGGAATTATTTCCGGCTTTTAAAAACAATAATTTCTCTCATGATCTGTCTCAATTGGGTACATTCTATTTTGATACGGGCTCTGCGCCGTAGAATATATAAATATATATCTGAAATATTTCATCGAGTGTTAAGAATTTCTTTTCAAAGCAAAAATATTGGATTTTTATTTTTTGCCTGAGTACTTTCTTTATTATTATATTATTTTGAAAGTCTTGATGATATTGCATTATTTGACACAGAACTCGTGTTTTTATGTCTTTCTAGACAAATATAGTTAAAGGACTCATTTCTTTTAATTAGGACGGTTATATACAGTTCGAGGTTCGACAGACAAGAGTTCGACCCTTTACCAGCGAGGTTTATCAGGTTCGAGTTCGAGGTTATCACCCCACCCCACCGATCTTAAAATCATTTATTTTAAAGATGTTCTAACAAAAACGTGTGCAAAGTTGTGACTAATGATCAATACACTACACATTGCACGTCACTTTTTTATACAAATTAATGCTAAAAGCCGATTATAAAAAACAGTTAGGGTGGTTCGCTGAAAATCACGGCCCGCTTATATGTATGCTTATATCTACCGATCTATACTATTCTGGGCTAGTGTACATGTAACTTTGTCGGTGGGCTATGCAGCTGTTATATCTAAGTGGACCCTAGATATTTTTAGGAAATTTCTCAAACCTCTGCATAGCAAATTTTAAGCTTTACTATAAAAAATTTTTATTCTAGCTATTGTTCATTCTATAAAAATAATTTGTACTTTTAAAAAAGTTTGAAATGAAGTTCAGGGTCCAAATTAGAGAAGAACTTTGGTAGATAGTGGGCCCTGGAGTAAGCAGAAATGAGATACTGTAGCTAAAATCTTGTGAACATAGCATTTTCTTCAAAGAGTTGGTAGCATCAAAGGCGCCTTGTTTTCAGAATTCCAAAATGTGGTCTGCCGTTTTTGTACCTTAAGAATTGGCCAAGATATTGAGAAATTTGTTTAAAATTCAACATATTAAATATAAGCAAGGTTGTTTAAATCTTTAGTATCTCCAACAATTTTTATAATACAAAGAAAGAGGCTAAATCTTATCAAGTTTTAAAGACTTACAATGTTTTTCTATACTCCTTTGACATCTTTTAACTTTACGAAAACCAAAGAAAAATTGTAAGTTCCAGGGTCCAATGTCGAACGTACTGCATAACACCCCAGCGAAAAAATTACATCAAACCTTGACTATGATATATCCATTCTATTATATATCCATGCTGAAAATCTTCCAAATAAAGTTTTAATTTGCTTGAAAGAACAGACGCTTGTTCAACGAAACTACGTAGGTAGTTCGATGTGAGCGGGTACAATTTACACTGTACACATTACATGTACAATGCCCACCACCAACCTTGCTATATCACGCTAGTTTCTATTTGTTTTTACCCAGATCAGTATTAAATTTTGGATAATTTAAGGGATAGATAATTATCAAATTTCAGTGCTTAGGATCCGGATCCGTTGGATCCGCAACATTTTAGCCTCCTGGATCCGGATCCAATTGCAAATTGATTTGAATTTAAGGTGTGAACTATAAAATACACATACTTTCAATTTTGTTTAGCAAAACTTTAATTATACTTGATAATACATATTTTTAAGGAAAATTAAATTTAGAAGCGGGCGGGGGGGNACCTTGAAGGTGGTTTTCACTTTAAAATCATATTTTAGCGATTAAACCCCGAAACAATGATAAATTATGAAAATTGTATATCTCCTGTTTTTAGGTCAAACGAACCGACGGCCGAATAAACATCGTCCTACCTCAGCCGCTTCTTATCGTCGGCGATGTTAAAATCGAGTTTATCCAGAAGAACGATGTTTTTAACTTCGGCAAGGGGAAAGGGTAAGCACATGAATGTTATGCAAAACATTAAAAATATTTAATCGTGGACTGTAACATCCTTAATTAATAAAAATGAATTGAATCCAGCAAAAAAAAAAAAAATATGATATTTCGAGTTGTAATTTATGAAGATAATATTAATTTCTTTTCAGCAGGAAGTTTATGACACAGACACACAAACTGTTTCACTTCTGGTTGAACACATTCTTCATAGATCTGGAGAGGTGGGTGGGCGCCAAACTTAATCTTCAGTGGTGTCGGTTCTTCCCCCGGCACAGATAGGGTTAAATAGTTACTGGGTTGGTAGCAGCCGAATTTTTTCATACGGATATATTTTTAAGTATTAGCTTATGATTTTCCATATTTTAATGAAAAATTAGACTTGAAATAACGAACNGGGGGGGGGGGGGGAGGTGGTTGGAAAATAATTTATTATAAAAATATATAATTTCGGAGCTATATTGAAATCATGAAAGACGAGAATATTTTTCCGATTTGTGAATTAATTAAAAATTCATGGCAATAATTCACGTTTCATGTCAAACTTTAAATGTTTAAAATTGTTTCCAATAAATTTTGATTATTTGTGTAAGGTAAGGGAAATATTTTTAATATTGAAAATCATTGATTAACTACCAGCTCAGTACCTCTTTTCCTGTTCTGTGATTAATGATTATTAATGTTTGTTTCTATGTTCAAATCATTTATTTACGAAAAGACAATTTAAAATTTCTTATGTTTTTCTTTCCTTTCCTTCTGACAATCTGAACTTTTTTCAAATCTGAATAAATATCATATTTTATAAATGTCGGAGGCAGGAGGGTGAGGGGGTGCAATCTCGCGCCCTTCCACAACCCCCTCATATAAAATGCGATCCAGTTCCGCCTTTTAATTATTTTCAGCTGCCAGAGATTCCACTTTTTACTAATATCATCTTAACCATTCATCTCACTCACCTTATTTTGAAGAAGCGTCTGTTTCAATAAAGGGACAACTGACGTTATTTCAAATGGCTCTTATCTATCGAGTGACGTGTCCGATCTACAACGGTACCCTTGAAAACTTACCAAACATCAATCATCTTCTCTTTTAAAAATGATTAGTTTCAATTATGGTTTTTCTGTAATGTGACTTCTGCACTTCCGTGTCAGAAACAAAATAGAGGAATTTGATAGAATCAAACTTATCTTAAACAACAATATTTTCTTTTTTTCAAATCTACCTCATCATTGAATCCGATAAATGAGAAATGGTACTGCAGTCTATCGGCATGATCCTTTTTAAATGAAAGATCACTTGAAATTTTAGCAATAGTCCCTTTGATTTACACAGACTTGTTAATTACTACTTTCTTCACTTGTACGACTGTTTCACGAGGTATTTGACGAGAGGCTACATCAATTAATTTTTCATAGATATCCGTAGCAGGAATAAGTATTTCACTAATTTTATGGCTTGGGGATGGGATTTTTAAGACTTCCTTTCTTGAGGTTTGAGGGACTGTCTTTTTTAACGTCTATGAGAGAAAAAGGTTTAAATGAAAACAAAGAAAAAGCAGAAAAAAATCCAAAACTTTAAAATATACCCCCAAGCCTAATAAATGGTATCAAATGTCCAATGTATAAAAAGTGAAGTATTTATTCTGCTATTTTTGCACGTTTTTTTCTAACATTTTCTTTTATGGAACTCTAACTTTATCTTTCTTGTTTTTATTGCTTAGTGACAGTTTTAACAGTTTTGAAAATTTACAATTGATTTTATTCAAATACACAAAACTTTGCAATTAATCTGAAAGTTTCATTATATTGGTTTAATGTTCTAAATAATATAATTAACTTTTTTATTACTTTAATGTTTATTTTATTGCTCTAACGTACATTTATACTGCTTAAATGTTGAAATATTGAATTCGCTTTATCACGATGCTAATTTGCACATTCACCTGTTTTATGAACAGGATTTTTTTAGCATGCTAATAGTTATTTTACATTTTTTACTGTGAGAAAGGGACACATATTTTGCTGTTTACGGCAAGGTCCATAAAACTGTGGATTACTATGACAGTCATTTAATGAAGTTCATGTATATTTAAAGCTGGTTCAAAGCAAATAGTTGATCTAATTTCTTGAAAAATAACCAATTTATAAATTGAAATGGGTACACTGTTCATTGCACAATTGCGGAGTTTCGTGTTAATTGGTCTATTTGAAATAATAACAGTCGTCTGCTCTGCATATTCCACAGTTTTAAAAAAATAGTTGTTGTTTTATGTAAGTGGGGTGTAGCTGAACAATTTTATGGACTGCTATTTATTTGAAAAAGTGATTAATTCTTAACATTGTTATAGAAGTAAATCTTTGATTGCATGCAGTTTTTCATTATTTTGCTTAACCCAAGTTAGTTTTAGTTTTTATTTTGTGTTTCGTTCTGTAGGTGTAGCCCTCTAACTCATGAAATCACAGAACCATCGCCAGAAGAGCTTTTTCATCTAAGTTTGGCGCCCATATGTAGATCCTCCGCTTTAACTCACGAGTCCTTATCCGCCCGCCCGAGCCTGCCGGTCAAACCACCCGAGCAGCCCGGGGATAGAAACTGTCGATCAACCCATAATTCTGGCGGGAACGGTGTGGCGCCGGAGCAACTTCCACCGCCACGGCAGTTGCGCTCACATTTAAGCACAGGTACAGAAAATCGTTTTCGTAAGAAAAGGGACTTTCTTGTGTTAACGTTATTTTGATTGACCCTTAAGTTTTAGACTGCTTAATACCATGTCTGATTCACAAACGTTACCCTTAAAAGCTTCGCTGGAGCCAAAATTATGAAATATCTTTAATTACCGTTTTACACAAAAATGGCTTTCGAGTTTTTCCCCGAGGAATAAGAACAAATATAAGATAAATATCTCTCTTAACATGAAAAAAACTTTCATCTTTCCCATCTTAAATCTTAAAAAGAGTACCAATGTGAATCATGCTTTCAAACGCTTTAAAGTGAGGTCACTTGATATCCTGCTGACATGCCTTTTTTACGTACCTCGGAGTAAAGAATTTTCCTAAAATCTTATATAAGCTCAAATTATATTATTTATTTTCATCATGGGAGGTTTTTAAATTTCTTCTCAGCTTATAGCACTAACTTTTGAACAGAAATTTTGCTAAAACTTGTGTTTTTTCAGGTTCTGAACCGCACACCCCGAAATTTACCGAGGTCGAGGATTTGGTAATTATTTTCATTTTTATTTTTTTGTTTTTTTAAAATGTTTTCCGTCCTGTAAAATTATGAATTTGCTAGGTTTTACCTTCTTGATTTTATTCTGTGTTAGCGTACTGTACAGAAAGCTAAATCTAGTAAATTCCAGTTTTGTAACTTGCTAAACTTTTCACACTTTTGCAAACTATATAGATACCCCCAATCCTAAGCAAAATTTCAAGAAGTTTCAAAAGCTTTTAGGGATGGTTTATTAATTTTTTCTCTGAATAAATTATTTTTTAAAATGATCCAGTTAAGCGATGAAACCCCTTACGAATATTTGAAAAATTATTTCTAAAACCGCTATATTCGCTAATTAATCAATTAATCAAGCAATCAACCAATTAATCATGCGTTTTAAGGAACCCCGGTCTCCGAACGGAAGTTGCCTGGCTAGCATGCAGACCATTCACTCCCACCCTCCAGCTCGTACAGTTTCTATAATTGAACCGATTAAACAGGTACAGTACCAAAGTCAAAGGGGTATTTGTTTTCTTGAAAAAGTATCCCCCACCCTGTTGAAAGTCATTCATCCCCCCCACAAAAAAAATAATATTTCAATTATGATTTTAGTTGCTGATTATGAGAAACTAAATTATTTTTAGTGGAAAATAATAAAGATCAAAAGTCAAAAAAGGGAAAACAACTTTCCTTTGATTTCAAAATTCTCATTTTTTTCACAGCATCGTCAGAGAGATCAAAGAATACACAAACTCCTAGTGTGTTTATATTCAGTTAAAAATTGCAGTACAATTATTTTGTAAACGAAGATCTTCAAACCATGTAAAAACATTTTTTGTTCATGTTCACACTAATTAACTTTTATATCTTTTAAATATTATATTTTTGTGAGCTATATAAAAAGTAAATTTCTGAATTATGGAAAAATAAATCTTCATAGGACGTGCATTGAACCATTCACTTTTAATTCTTGTAAATAATAAATGATTGTAATTAAAAAATATACCTACTCATCGTAAAATTATCATCATTTAAAATGTTGATATTTTTTTATATATACTTTTCATTTATAACGCTATTATTTTGGTTCGCAGTGTTATAAAGTTTTGGACATATTTTTTCCTTTTATATCGCGAAGGTTCTCGCCTTTTAAAGTTATTTTGTCCCAAGCTTAAACGAGTTACAAAATATAATATTAAAAGGCCAGAACCTTCGAGCTACGGAGAAAATTTTAGTCAAAAAACTTTATTGCACGTCGTGCCAAAATGTTAGTTTTATAGATAGTTTTATGAAACGTTTGTGTACTTGTCTGAATGCAGTGGCTATTTTTAGATAAAATAAGCTTTTAACGAAAGCAGAAATAAATATATAAATTTAATTTTAATTTTATTTTCATTTATATTGAAATATCCATAAAAAAAAATAGGAGAAAATCCTGGAAACAATTAAAACTTTACAACACACAGTACACGTGGTACAGCTAATTTAACTTTATAGCACAACGATTACTTTATAGCACGTTTCCTGAGAAAATTCACCATTATGTGAGTAAGAATGATAAAGTAGACTACATTTTTTAACCTATTATGTTTGTAGAGAGCAGAGGTTGATTGTGATAGAGGGGTGAAGTTGATGTCCATCTCTGATGATACTCTTACCGAAGGGGGACACGAGGAAACTACCCATAGGTCTGTACTCGACTCCCCAAGGAGTGAAAAATCAACCCAAATTAGAAATTCTTTTTCAAATTTCAACTGTCGACTAATGAGAGATTATTAAAAACTTCCCAATCTCTGTTTGGTTCTTAAAGTTTTAGCATAAAAATAAGAAACTTCAAAAATTTAGTAGTTCATGACCTGGAGCATTTTCAATGAGGTTGACAGAATCCATATACGCATCTTTTCTTCCCCCTTTCCCTCATCCCGAAAAGAAATAAAATCTCCACCTTTCCCTCCATCTCAAAACACAGACTAATGAAATGTTGGAGAAGTAAGCGTCAAAAAAAAATAGCTATGAATTTCTCCGGAATAAAAGTTGATCTTTTTATTTATTTCTTTATTCAACCCTTGTATTTTAAATCCAAGAAATTAAATCTAATTTTATTTCAGTTCTTTCAATTCGAAGCGTACGCGGCACAGTAGTGTGCCAATGACCTCTAAATCTGGTTTAAGTCATCAGCAGACACGCTTCACGCGAACAATCCCAGGAAAACTCATGTCGGTAAGTTTCAGAATCGCGTCGGTTTGTAAAAATCTCATGTTTGTTGAAAGAAAGCTCGTATCATTTTGTAGAAAAATCGCGTCAATAAGTAGAACTCGAGTGAATAAGTAGAAAATTCAAGTCGATTTAGTAGACACTCATGTCGGTTAGTAGAAAACTCGTTAACTTTAGAAGAAAGCTCATTTTGGCAGAGGTGTGAAATTCTCCTGCCCCCCCCCCCTGGGGGATAGAAAAAAAGACTCAAGAGAAGGGGAAGGGAAGGAAAAGGAGAATAAAGGAAAGTAAAAGGAAAAGGGTAACCACAGAAGAAAGGGATGGGTGGGGAAGGATTTGGAAGGGGGAAAGATAGGGAGGGAAGTGGATAGGTGGTGAAGGAGATAGGTAGGGAGGGAAGGAGATAGGTAGGGAAGGGAATGTGAAGGTTGGGAAAAGGAAGTTTGGGAGAAGGAAGTTTGGGAGGGAAAGGGGAAGATATCAAGGGAAACGGGAAGGTTGAGATGGAAAGAGGAAGGTTGAGAGGGAAATAAAAAAAATAGGGATTAGGGAACTACAAAAGGGACAAGGAAGGTGTGGAAGGGAAAAGGAAGGTAGGGTAGTAGAAGAAGAAGAATGTATGGGGAATGTCGGGAAGGTAAGGGGAAGGGTGGCAGATAAGGAAGGAAAGGGTAATTTAGGGAAGTGAAGGGTTGGAGCGAGGCTCTTAACCTCTTCATATCTAACTTTCTCTGAAACTAGACTGTTTTTCACAAATAATTTTCCCCTATAGTTTTAATGCATTATAAAAAACGTTAAAAAAATGTTCGCTCTCCACGCATAATTTCATTAAAAAATATAAAAGAATACCCTTTACTCCATTTTTCCTAAAAGTCGACATTTTAAAAAAAAATTGCGCCATTAAAAAAATCTTGAAATTTAGTTTATTCAGGTTCGGCTGAAGAAGAATCAGATTGATAATGCGAATAAGGACAAGTTTAACACCAAGTTCAGCGACAACTTTAACGTAACTTTGTTCCTCGTTCGTCCAACAGATCAGACGCTGCAGGACGAATTCTCAAGATCAAACCTCATCTGCCAGGTGAACAATTGAGAGATTGGTTAACTCGTGTTCCGAGGGTTCTGGTTGTCTGATTTTTGTTGATTGATTGATTGATTGAGTGATTGATTGAGTGATTGAGTGATTGAATATCTTCTGATTACTGGAATGACTAAAACGACTGTTTTTCTGCCAAACAGTAATGCAATAAAACTCTGGGGTTTTTTCTGTATTTCCAAAATATATAAAAAATATGAATATATGTTCCAGCAAGGGAGCGGAGGGAAGGTATATCTATGTAGCTCCTGTAGACTAATAGGTTGATTGATTGATTAATTTACATTCCATCGTCCTGAAGGAGTTAAAGGATGTAGCTCCTGCAGATTGATTGATTGATTGGTTTATATTCCAGCATGCTGAGGGAGTTGAAGGAGGATATACCGATGTTGCTCCCGTAGACTGCTGGTCAGAACGAGAGAGCAGTGACGAAGATCAGCCTCGAGAGGAGAGTGGTCCTGCCGAAGTTTTTAACGACGAAAATCCTCGGTTGCATCCCGGCTCCGCGGTATGTCTTTATGTTAAAGGCAGTGCTTAGGATCCATTTAATTTTGATGCGGATCCGGATCCTGGATCCGGATCCAAAGAGCCAAAATAATGCGGATCCAGCGGATCCGGATCCGGATCCGGATCCGGATCCTAAGCACTGGTTAAAGGGAATGTTCGCGAAAATTAAAAGGGGGTATAGGTTGACGTTGAATTGAATTCCATATGGATCGCTACTAATTTTACTTTCATCTGCGTCTGGTTAAAAACGACTCACACCGATGAGCGTAGAATGCTTACAAATTCACGGAGTGGTAGAGTTTTACTCAGATCGTAAATAATTCATTCATATATTTCAATCATTCGTATACAGTTGATATTTTATAATATTTTAATTTTTTTTTTTATTAATAAAACTTAATTAAAACTTGCAAACTAAGAATGAGACTTAATCATGAACATGAAAGTTTGTCTAGCAAAGGCTGGGTTTTTGGATTTTTTATCAATCTGAAATTTAAAAAAATAAATTGTAGTGATATTTTTCCCCCTTATTATTGGATTTGTTTGAATTTTTTTTCGTTACACAATAGAAATGCACAGATAAAGGTATACACATCTCAACGTAATGACTTCTGTTCACTTTAAAACTTGCTTATTATTAACAGATTATTGATATTCCCAGGTTGAGCTGGCCCCGCGGACTGAACCCCCTGTCTTGCACGGCATGGTACGGAACCGGACCGAACCAAGCCGACCTTTGGCCTTTCTTACTCCTGTTACTGGTCCCACTACATGGATTTAAATCAGGCACAATTCAGGTACAAATAGAGAAATATACAGTGATACCTATAACACTGAGGAATGAGACGATATTTAAAAAAAAAATTAAATGTGTATTGAATGTTGTTTTACCAGTGGTTCGAATTTCAACTTGCTATGTAAAATTCTGCGCCTGTACATTTTTCTAAATGTGTAATCTATAATCGTTAAGTGGGCATGTGTTAACAATCGCTGTGGTGTGTGTTCAGATGACTACTTTTAATGTATAGAGACTCGAGGTCGGAAATTTCTATATTTCCTTATCTCAACTAAAAATCTCATGAAAAGTCCTGAAATCTATTAAAGGGTTTCGACAAAGGGTCAAACGACACAGGGTCAAACAACAAAGGGTCAAAAGCGCGACAAAGGGTAAAACAACATAGGGCCAAAAAATGCGACAAAAGGGCAAATTTTTTTTTAATTTTGACATCTGTCATAGTGTTAGTATTTATTTATTATTATTTAGCGTTAGGTTAGGTTAAGACACTTTCTGGGCCGAGCGCTGCGGCTAGGACAGGCTAGGGGGCCAGGCGCTGTGGCCACGGGTTAGGTTAGTTATGACACTTTCTGGGCCGAGCGCTGCGGCTAGGACAGGCTAGGGGGCCGAGTGCTGCGGCCAAATGGTTAATTATATCCATGTCTAACATATAAGATCCATGTACAAAATTGATAGGAGGGTTGCGAGTTTCCTATGATTCAAATCAAAAAATATTTTTATCATTTTGACCTTTTGTCGTTTGACCCTTTGTCTCACTTTTGACCCTTTGTCGTTTGACCCTTTGTCGTTTGACCCTTTGTCGTTTGACCTTTTGTCGGTGAATCCATTAAAGGTTAAAGTGGGGTCTTTTGTGCACAACTAGAGTACATAAAAAATCAACAGACATTTGTTTCCAGAGAAAGTCAAAGCTTCATGGAATATGTTATACAAACCCGTCCAAAATAGACTAAATTCATGAAATTTTTATACTATTCAACATAAATATATAATACTAGCTGTGCTCGGCTTTGCCCGTGGAATAAATTTTTTTCTTCCATTTTGAAAATACGAATGTCACCCCCGAAATACCCATGGGCTCCCTCAAAAGATTAATTCCTTCGCCAATTTTTGGAATATCATGAGAGAAGGGGTGTTAGTTCTTTAAAAGATAATTCCATGCTAATTTTTTCTTTTGTTTCAGAAGTGTTGTACAGTTCACCTGCTGCCATTTCTTAGACATTAATCCCACGGGGTGGATACGTCCCCTGAAAGGAGAGGTCTGTGACCGCGGTCCTGACAACCTTGTGAGACTGACTTTTTTACCTCAAATCTAACTATATATATATAAATATATATAAATATATAACTTCTTAAGCTTCTGTCTTCGAAGCTCTCCCGGTCCACGAGGAAGTGAAAACAAGCGCCTGGTGACGTGATAAATGCGGGAGAAGGCGATTCACACAACTTTGCGAATTTTTGTTGAATTGCCAACCCAAATGCAATCTCTCTTGCCGCACAGATAGAAAAGTTCGTCTAAAATGTATGAAATTATTAGTATACAAGAATTATCTACAAAATCTTAAATATTTGCTGCATTGGGGTTCATTCTGCCTAAATACATAGTTTACAAAGTAATGATTAATGGGTGTGACGAAAATGAACAAGAATATTATTTATTTATTTTCGTTTTGTTTGATATAGTTTTTTCTTTTTTTCTGCAAGGGGTATTTTATTTTATATCCCCTAAACGCTATGGTATAGTTAACTCAAAGCTTTAGTTTCTATAAAAACCACTTGAAGGAGACACATGGATTTTGTATCTCTATTTTTTCCAATGAATGTTGTGAGGGACCTCAAGTTTAAAAATTATTACGTTTTCTGTGATGTTCTATCCACATTGACAGCTAGATAGATAAATTGTATAGTAGCCACAATAGCTGATACCCCCCTCCCTTCTACCACCATTGTAAAATGATATAAATCAGGCGAAGTGTAATTGTTATTTTTTCCCGACACAGCATAGTTTTTATTAATAATTAAAGTTCTTTAAACAATTGTGTAAGTGTAATTCAACTTTGCTCTGAGAATTATCATTCCGCTCCCACTTTACAACAAGTAAATATATTTTGGTCAACTGTTAAGAATTAATTGAAATTGTAAATTTGGTTCAACTACAGAATTGACTGTACAGTAAGTAGACATCCGACAGCTATTATACAAACATTTAATATAATTTCTGAACGCTAGTGGTCAAACTTTTTATTACTGAGAAAAGAGACACCCAGAAACCATTAATTGAACTATCGACGTAATGTAATGCTATCCCCAATAAAAGTTTCATGACTAATTCAAGACTTCTCCCTTCAAATCCATACCTAAGCTACCATGGAAAAGATGTAGTTGTATGTTCAATTCTGAAATTTTTGTTCTTATTTGCTTGTCACTTCTTTAGCAAGAACCACAGTATGGGAATGATCAATTTTGAAAGATAAACAAGGATAACCTCCTTTTTCTCAGATGAATAGTTACCAGGTGTTTATACTGAAACATGCCCCTGATGAGGGAGGGAACCCCGGACGCCATGAGCCTCAGCTATGCAATAAACGAGCCTCCAACATACAGAACAACTT
Source organism: Eurytemora carolleeae (assembly GCF_000591075.1). Taxonomy (NCBI): domain Eukaryota; kingdom Metazoa; phylum Arthropoda; class Copepoda; order Calanoida; family Temoridae; genus Eurytemora; species Eurytemora carolleeae. The sequence continues at coordinate 123,905 of NW_019396479.1, read as the reverse complement.
TTTTAAAGCTTGTTTTCTAATGTAGAATGAAAATTTTTAATAATTTGTTTTGTCGTAGCGGCTTAAGAATTATTATAAAGATTCGAGTTATTTATTGATTGTCTTGATTAATCACATATGTGAACTCATTTAGTGGTATATAAGATATATACTAAAGCTAAAAACATTTCTCACACAGAAAGGAAGATATTTGGAGAAATGTCTTTGATTTAGACAATCCTTTGTTTGAAAAATGTTAAGAAATGATACAAAACTTCTAGATTTAAGTTGGACTACAGAAAAGGTATCGCTTAACGTTTAAATCAAAGGTTATAAAAGATGAAATGAAATTCAATGCAAATCTTCTTCTCTAAATAATTTCATTTCCATGTAAAAAATGTCTTAACTTTTCGGTACAACTTTATTAGTCATAATTAGGCACTATTTATTAGAATTGATAAATATTTCTCATCATTGAGAAACCTGTCATGCCACTATGTCGAAAAATTTGTAAAAACTTTGATTTAAACTTATAAAGAAGTTTTAAAAACATTATGTGTTAAACAGGCACATTTTGATGTATTGCGCATGCTCACTTCTGCATAGATGAGGCTCGGTCTGCCTAGGAAATCTGGGAGGCTCGTGTCTGCATAGCGGAGGTTCATGGCGTCCGGGGGATACTAAAGGATTGCCATTTTAGGTAATTATAATACAGAGAGCAACAACCGGTTCTATTTTTTTTTAAAGCAGCCTTCCAATTAAAATCTACTTAAGTTAGAAACTAAAAAGCCTAAGGGGTTTGTTCAGAGATACAAGATGGGCCGATCTGCAGTACAATCTAGAGATGATTTCAAGGATGTACATAGTTAGGATGGCTGAAGCGACTAATCAGAGTTGATTTCAAGAATGTACATAGTTAGGAAGGCAGAAGCAACTAATCAGAGATTATTTCAAGGATGTACATAGTTAGGAAGGCTGAAGCGACTAATCAGGGATGATTTCAAGGATGTACATAGTTAGGAAGGTTGAAGCGACTAATCAGAGATGATTTCAAGGATATACATAGTTAGGAAGGTTGAAGCGACAAATCAGGGATGATTTCAAGGATATACATAGTTAGGAAGGTTGAAGCGACAAATCAGGGATGATTTCAAGGATATACATAGTTAGGAAGGTTGAAGCGACAAATCAGGGATGATTTCAAGGATGTACATAGTTAGGAAGGTTGAAGCGACTAAACAGGGATGATTTCAAGGATGTACATAGTTAGGAAGGCTGATGCGACTAAACAGGGATGATTTCAAGGATGTACATAGTTAGGAAGGTTGATGAGACTAATCAGGGATGATTTCAAGGATTTACATAGTTAGGAAGGCTGAAGCGACTAATCAGGGACGATTTCAAGGATGCATATGGTTAGGAAGGCTGAAGCGACTAAATACCCCAGAAGAATTTCTGTTTCGGAGCATTTTTGAAGTGTTTCCCGTTCTAACCATTCAAATTACGTCGAACTCGACAGTCGACAGCCACATAGAGCCAATGGTAAAATTATGCCTTTTTGTAGTTTTGTATTTATTTTAAGAGATATAAACTTGAATCTTAAATTAAATAATTGTTAGAACAGCGACTAGTATATATATGGACGGTTTCCAGGGAATTTAGACGCATATCTGTTGATACCTATTTCATGAAGTCTTGAAAGATCGTCTTCCAAAATGATTTTTTTTTGATTTGTTATTTTCTGAAGAAGTTTGTGTTCTCAATCTCAAATGAGTGTTACTTCTATGATTTTCCCTGATTATAAAAATTCTGGACATTTTCGGCCAAGTATCATTTTAGAGATAATTTAAGAATTTGATCTAATTTTTTTTAATATTCGATTAAAGTTTAAAACCTTAAAAGATTCAATAAGATTAATTACATTAAAAATAAGAAGGACTTGGCAGAAGCACAAGTAGATGAGATAGCAAATCAGATCAAATTCTTAAATTATCTCTAAAAAAATACCAACAAGAGATAAAGCATTAGATGAAGCAGTAGAACATTATAATAAGAAGAAGTGGTAGGCCAAGAAGAACTATAAGCAGAAGTACAAACATAAAGAGAGGAATAATAAGTTATTTAACATCCTGTGATTTCCAGCCAAAGCTGGTTCGTTCGATTTAGTTCATATTCGTGCTCCCACTTTACGAACGGGCACAATCAATATACCCTGAAGATTTAGTTTATAATGCTATAAGCAAAGCTTCCTCTTTATCACTCAGATTAAAGACTCCTGTCAGTTTAGAATTTATTTGTAGACAGTAATCCAAAAACAGGTGAAAACTGAAATATAAAATAATTTATAAAAATATATACAAACAAGTACGAAAAATGAAATTTTTATAACGCGGCTTTTTAGATTTTATATGTTGGACTTTTTAGGACAATATAGTTTTTATGAAAGAATACAAAAATAAAAACTTACATTACGGTGGGTATCCATTTACATGAGAGCACAGTAGTTCACAGTTTACGTTTCACAGTTCAATGCTTGCATACTCATCAATCGATCAATAATGTCTAAACGAATTATTGATTAACTGATTATAAAAATATTTATATAAATCGTTTACAAACATTTTTTAATTATTTCTTTTAACATTTTCAGAAACAATTTATTTATTCACCTGTAGGACCATTTTAGTTTACATCGACCTACAGAGATTCTCAAACTCCACACCAAGAGTTCTAATTAAATAACAACGTTATTTATTTACTATTGAATTGTTAGATTTCAATAACATTAATTTTCACAAATTGTTCAGTGTTTTTTATTATGTGAAATTGATCTACCTTTCGGGACTTGAAGGCTTGACAAAGTCCAGGTTGAGCACAGCAGTTTACACTGTACTAAAGGGTAGGTTTCCAGCACTGGTTTCAGTTTTCTATAAAAGTTACTTATAGAAAACCGTAGTGTATTTTTGTATGCATACTTAGAAAATACATTTTAGATTTAATACCTATTTAATCTTTGTCGAGAGAAACTTCGACCGTTCAACCTTTACACGCTGCTCAGTCTATAAAAATGCTTTATTAGTTTTTGCATATTTTTTAGAAGAATGTTTTTTCTTCTCTTACCCAAAAGGGAGTTTTAGACCACTGCAGCGCTTGTGTAAAAAGGTTGCCCAAGTTTCGGCAGAAACGCAGCCTCTACTTAGATCTATTAAAAAGGGTTTGTATTAAAATCTTTTTAAATGCATTTTTTACAAATGTACAATTTTTAAAACTTATAAACTCATACCTATATATATTCCAGGTACAAAGATTGTGATAGGTTTATACATCCTAATCACATACTTGTAGTCCAACTACGCGCTTTAAACTTTCTCATTCTTTCTGAAAAAGATTTCAGAAATTAATATTTTCTTTAATGAAAGTTTTTTAAATATAGGATAAATATTGATTAAATATTGGCTAGGTATCTTTTAGATAAAATCCATATAAAATTCATGGTTCTGAATATAAAATGTTTATGATTTCAGACAGTAAACTCAAAAGTTTTACATTTCAGTTTTAAGAATGAATTTTCATTTAAATAGTTTTGAAGATTTTTTGAGTAAATATTTACTTTGACAATTAAACAAGATCAAATATAATCAGATTGAATCTTGCTTCTATATCTTCAATCTTCAGGTCTTGAATCATCTACAGGATCATCCGAAGGGTTTACCGAATCGTCTTCAACCTATACAGTAGAATTTACACATCCTGTATAACAAGGAGAAGATTATGCAGAATAGCATGGCAAAAGTGAAACAGAAGAACAATCTGAAGGACAAACAGTGGAATAACATGTAGAAAAACAAGGAAAATAACAAACAGAGTACTGGGTCAAAAAGAAAAAGCATATATTTAGCAGAATATTGCTGGAAAATAGAAACAGAAGATCAAGAAGAAAGACAAAAGAAGATCAAATGAAAGAAAATGCAGAAAAACAAGGAAATGAACAATGTCAAGAAGGACAAGAATAGGTTCAAATAAAACAACGAGTAAAATAATAAACTATAGAACAGAAAGAAGAAACAGAGGATCAAGTAGAAAGCAGGGGCGGACGTAAACATTATCTCATGGTGGGGGGCAAAATTAAGCGCGCAACAAAAAATCTTGCCGCCCCCACCCCCCTACTAAAATTGAACACAAAGCAGTAAATTCCTATCTTTTATTTGTTAAAAAATATAGGTTTACAAACTCTAGTACTTTCTATCTGTAAAATCTAATTCTGCCCTACTTTCTGTCTGAAAACTCTAGTTCTCCTACTTTCTATCTGTAAATTTTAGTTCTCTTCTACTTTCTATCTGTAAAATTTAGTTCTGCCCTACTTTCTGTCTGAAAACTCTAGTTCTCCTACTTTCTATCTGCAAACGCCAGTTCTCCCACGTTCTATCTGTAAACTCCAGTTCTTCTACTTTCTATCTGTAGACTCCAAATCTCCTACTTTCTATCTGTATGTCACAAAATGCCAGTTTTCCAGAGTCAAGCTTTTTAAATGTTAAAATTTAATTAAAGAATTCGGTTAACAGGGGGGCTCAGCTAAAACAGCCCCAGGCTATTGTGTCCGCCTGCTGCGGAAAATAATATTTTACATATTGTGATTTTTAAAAATTAATTCGTAAATATTGTTTTTTTCTGCAGAAATAAATTATTTGATTTGATTTGAGAAGCTTAACTACACAAAACGCATTGTATTTCTGTCTTCTCTACTAGGGTGTAAGCCACTGAAGCCAGGTCTCTTCAACGCGAGGTTTTACACCTATAACTAACTATTTATTGAAACATAAGGTTACAGGTCAAATAGGGTGACCGGCGTAACGGGTACCCAACTATGACATATGATTTTACAGGTATATTAGTATAATAATGAAGAGAGAAAAATTTTAATGGGTATTTCAGGCAATTTATTTAATTCTATTTTCGTGTGTCTTTCATCCCTTTATGTTTTATTCTTGTTTCCTGTTTCATATCATAAAGTTCCCTTAGGGGTTGGCGCCCCCCCCCCCTGCTCCAGTATCCCAGGGTGGGGCCCAGGCCCCCCTGTAGTCCGCCCATGGTAGAAAGACTAACGAAAGAACAAGAGAAGAACATGCAGAAAAACAAGCAGAGTTATAAAGAAAAGAACAAATAAAGGACAAGGAGAAGATTAAGCAGAGGAGCACGGTATAAAAGAGAAACAGAAGATCAAGATGAAAGACAAATAGAAGAACAAGTAGACTTACAATTAACGACAAAATAAGTAGAAGATTAAGTAGGAAACCAGCAGAAAATCAAGCTGAAGATTAATTAGAAGAAACAGCAGAAAATCAAGCAGAAGATTTAGTACAAAGAACCAGAAGAATTAGTGTAAAGAACCAGCAGAAAATCAAGCAGAGGATTTAGTACAAAGAACCAGAAGAAAATCAAGGAGAAGATTTAATGTAAAGAACCATTAGAAAATCAAGAAGAAGATTAAGCAGAAGAACCAGCAGAAAATCAAGCAGAAGATTTAGTACAAAGAACCAGAAGAAATTCAAGGAGAAGATTTAGTGTAAAGAACCAGCAGAAAATCAAGAAGAAGATTAAGTAGAAGAACCAGCTGAGAATCAAGCAGAAGATTTAGTATAAAAGAACCAGCAGAAAATCAAACAGAAGAAAGAAACAAGAGGAAAACCAAGCAGAAGATTAAGTAGAAAAACTAGAAGTTATAGTGTGAAGAACCAGCAGAAAATCAAGAAAAAGATTAAGTAGAAGAACCAGCAGAAAATCAAGCAGAAGATTTAGTATAAAGAACCAGCAGAAAATCAAACAGAAGAAAGAAACAAGAAGAAAACCAAGCAGAAGATTAAGTAGAAAAACCAGCAGAAGGTTTAGTGTGAAGAAACAGCAGAAAATCAAGGAGAAGATTAATTTGAAGAAACAGCAGAAAATCAAGGAGAAGATTAATTTAAAGAAACAGCAGAAAATCAAGGAGAAGATTAATTTAAAGAAACAGCAGAAAATCAAGGAGGAGATTAATTTAAAGAAACAGCAGAAAATCAAGGAGAAGATTAATTTAAAGAAACAGCAGAAAATCAAGGAGAAGAAGAGGTGAAGGACATACATGAAGAACAAAGAGGAGGCCAATTTTCCTGGAAGACAAGTCAAAAGTATAATTGCAGAAGATGTTAAGAATTTATAGTCATACAAAAGATCAAGCAGAAGGATAAACAGAAGAGACAAATGTCGACTTTATTGAAGAAGATAACATAAAAAACATTTCGCCGTTGTGTCTCAAAGTCTCATTCTTCTTGAGTTAAACTGCAGATTTATACAAGGTGTCCCAATAAACATGGTAATTCAGTGACGAATTCGACACCGTCTTTGTTATGAAAAAGCATTGTAATACCTAATTTCAAAAGCCATAATATTATCATGTCTGCTAGAGTTTATTTAATGAAAACGGTAAATGGCAGTAAAGAGATGTGTCTATAATGTTGTTAACCATTAATTTAAAACCTCTATAAAATGTCGTCTTCAACTTGAATCTCCTGTCGGAGACAGCCAAACCAAATTTTCAGCCCCCAATTCCCTTTGTCCTCCTCCGACGGAGCTTAAAATATTTTCGTTGTTGTGAAATCATTAAAGTTAAGCAAAATATTTTCATAAGAAGCATTAGTGAATTTCGTTAAATATTCAACAAAGTTAAGTTAAAAAAAACGTATTTCAATACTGATCAACAATAAGTCACCCCCGACCATCCTTAAATAATTCGTAAGAATTTTTCTACTATTAATATTCATTATAACATTGTACAAGTAACCATGACCTATAATTTATGTTATTTTTTAGGAAATAAAGATTTTGTTATCGAATTTCTGAGACGGGGTTACTCTGTTGTGTGTATTTGTGCGGCGTATCGGGAAAGAATTGTCCGGGGAAAATATACATCCCCCACCAGAATCCTAACTGGCCTATTATCCTGATTTGTCTAGCGTGTTGCTGTCTTCCGTCAACAAATGTCTCCGCAAGATGAAAAGTAAAGACAGACAAGTTTACTCTGTTTGTATGCTGTAATTTTCTTATTTTACTATGCCGTATGCAGTCAAAACATAAACAAACAAGATGTAAACATAGCAGACGAAAATTTTACGGATTACAGCCAATTACAGCTTTCTCAATAGGTATCACTAATTTAAAACAGAATTATTTTAAAAGACGATATCGAATTCGTCATTATTCCCATGTACAATGAACCCCCCAAAAAAACTGAGGTTAATCAGTTTAAATTGAAGATTTAGAAATCCCCTAAATATGCTTAGTTTTTCGGGGATTACCGTATTTACTGAACACTTTCTATCTCTATCTATCTATCTATCTATCTGTTTGCCTATCTATCTATAGATCTGGTGTGAATAGGTGAGATCTATAAGGTAAAAATCTAAATACCGGTTATGGTAGTTTGACGCAACAAAGTTATTAGCTTAGTCACTGGACACGGCAGCTCCTGCAGACTGTAGGACATGGTGTGTGTAGTGATTAAAACAGTGTTAAAATAACCATTATAACAATAAAACCATATAATCTGAATTCAGATTTCAGTTTGAAACAGGAAAATATGGTGGAAATCTAAGTAGATATATATATAGAATTCGTGACTATTAAAACATATAAAATCTGTTTAGTGTTTTTTACTACGCATAAATTATTTGTTTATTAAGTTATAATTACATTATAAAGCTGAAATGCAATATAATTTGGATTATCGTTAATTAACGATCTACGTATTTTTGTTTTTATGCGTGAAATTTATTGAAATTTTATTATTGTTCTAGCGATTTTTGGACCCCCCCCGCTCCCCATCCTATCAATTTTGTTCATTTTGTACAATTGATCATGTTAATTATAATTCTTATCACTTCATAAAAAAAGTTTCGTTGTTATAACATAGGTCGGTAGTGATGTATACATATAACATATCATGCATTGTATAAAATAACAGGATCAAACCATTTCAATAGTTAGCTATATATCAATCGTACAAAATGTACAAAATTCATAGGAGGGGGAGGGGAGGGGGTCCAAAAATCGCTCTCTGGGAAATTACGAAACTGAAACAATAAGTTTCTTCTGCAAAGGTTTAAGAATTGAATTCATGAACGTATCAATATAGATATGAAAGAACAACAAACCTGAATCCAGTTCGATCAGAACACCTTAAAGATGAATAAACCTGTTTAAAACACCAAAGAATAGTTTAAATACATGATCTTAATTTTATTATAATTTAATCTGGTTCCCCCCCCCCCCCCCTTCTTCGTTCTAGTTGCGCCACATTTTCAAGATTCTGGAAACTATCTAATTTGAACATCGAATGCTCATAAGATTGCTTAATTATCCTTTTCCTGTCTGATAGTTTTATGGGACTCACTGTATTTCACCAAAATATGAATTTTATCTTTTGCTCTTTCATGATGATTTTTACCCAAAACCTCTTACGTTTAGAGTTATTAGATGCCACAATGAAAACCTATTCATTTGTCATTATTCTGCTGGAAAAATAAGAAATAAATATTTTTTCATAAACAAATATTGAATCTATTTCAGAAGTTCAAAATGAAGATATTAGTGTTTGTTCTTCTCCTCTTAGCTCTTGAGTCGAATGGGCGGAGGGGAGGCGGAGGAAGTAGAGGAGGCGGAGGAAGTAGAGGAGGTGGCGGAGGCTTCTTCAGCAGATCTAGGTGATTATGTTAACTAAAACTTTTTGCATATTTGAATTTGTCTTGGCAACTTTATGGGTAATTTATTAAAAATAAATTGTGAGTATTCTATATAAACATGACAATTTTGTTAATGATATCAACAACAACAAAAACAATCAATTAAATTACTTTGATTCAGAAGTAGCAGCAGTAGTGGTGGTGGTTCGAGCTATCCTAAACAGCAGTGGGGAACTGCAGGGAATTATTTTTATTTATAAATATATTTTTTTCCAACTACAAAGCACGAGATAATACAAATAACAAAATCACAATTTACTATGAAGTCTTTACCCGCCTAACCAGAAGTAGGTTGTTTTAATTGGTAGGCCCATTGTAAGAGAATGAAAATTATAAATGAATAGGTCCACACTGTAGAGTGTACATTTAAGTAGGATAACAAATTTTCAATAATATGCCTATCTCTCCCCCTCTCTCAAGTTCAATTGAAACCTTCACCCAAAATTGACAACGTTTTGCCAAAAAAAAAAAAAGTTTTTAATATGTGAACCATCTTTTATATTTTTTTATTGGTGTACATGCAGGAGGTTCTCAAGCCGGAGGAGCCGGAAAACCTATCGGCGGAGGTGGATTTGCCGGTGGAGGATCTCAAGTTGGTGGCGGAAACGGTTTCCGTCCTGGCGGTTCACAAATCGGCGGTGGCGGTTTTGTTAACCCAGGAAGCTATGGCAGCTACGGGTCTAAAAGCAGCGGAGTTGGAACCTCAGGGACTAAAAGAAATATGATTGAAATAATAATGAGTATTGAGTGTCAAAGCCAAAAAAAACCCTGATTTTTATAATTTTTAAAATTCGCTAATTAAAACAAACCAAAACTCCTCAAAGATTACTTTCATGACTTAAATATGAAAGTCAAGCAATTGGTCAGCAACAAAAAGCTAAAATTATTACCAGACAGTCACGCCCCGTATTTAAGTACTGCACGCACTAGCAGTCTAGTTATTTTTTTATTATGATAAAATTTAATGCGTTTTTCTTTGTATTAAAGGTTACAGCTATAAGTCCCCCGGGTACGGTACAAACTTCGGAACCAGTTTTCCCGGCGGAGTGGGCCGGTACGGGAGCAGCGGGAAGATGCTTGGCCTGGGGGTCGGAGCTGGATTCCTTGGCGGAGCAGCTGTAGGAGCTGTGGGTGGGCTTGCTGCTCTTAGCGTCTATCACAGGTAGAATTTAAAAAGGCTCACTGGTCATGGAAAACAAACTTTGTTCGTTCATTTTTCTATTTTCTATGTTGTTTACTTATAAAAGGGTTTACTTAAATCTGCAAAGTTTTGTAAATTTGAAAATCGTTTACCAACTGCAAGCATTTATTTTTCTTACAAGAAGCCAGCCAAATTTTTAACCAGATCTAACCAAAAATGGATGCCAAATTTATTTTTATTCGTCGATTTCTCATTTTTTGTTTTAGTGCAAAAAATTTGTCTACGTTACTATAAGAAAACTTTTACATAATCTCCTGACTTATTGATTTATTTTTTCCCCTTCAAAATCGTTATTTTTCATCGAAAATCCTGTGCTTCTGTAATAAACGTTCTTTTTCCTCTTTAAGGGCTTTTCAATAATCTGAAGCTTTAGTCACAAAAAAGTTGTGGGCTTTTTAAAATTTTTTTCTTCTTACGGACTGGACTTCTTAAGGCCTTGTACCCCTACCCTATGCATTAAAGAAAATATTCCAAAAAATCCTTAACATTTTTATTCCTTAACATTTTAAAAAATAATTCACAGTAATAACGTCAAAAATAAGAGTGCTAGGGCAAAAAAAAACTAAAGGGGACGGGGAGTCTGTAATAGGGTTAAACTGCGACCGAGAAATTTTAGATCTCAAATTAATAATGTCCAGGTATCAGGAGTACAATCGACTGCTGTATTTTCACCAGTATGGACACTCGTGGAACAACCCTTACTACAACAATTACCAACAAGGTAATTAACGAGGGAGGGGTGGCGGGGCCCGCATGAGCCATGCGTTATTATCTGCAAATCGCAGAATTCGCAGATTGACATTCGAACCTTCACAAAGCAAATTCTATGCTATGTAGGTCATTTTGAGACATCTATATTTCAACGTTATATTTGTTAATTCTTTGATATAGCAAACAACGGAAAAAAATTCTGTTTCCTGTTTAATTTTCATAATTCTTATTAATTTCTAATAGGTTTTTGTATCAGTAGGAGTCCTTTTAACTCCTATTGTACCTACTTTCATCCTTTCAATTTTTCATCCTTTTTCCTTTTATCCCTATATCCTTTAATTCTTTAGGAACCTTTATTGGTGTGTCTATATCTACTTTCATAAGTTCATCCTCTTATTCTTTAATTGTTTTGGAACCTGTATTGGTGGGAGTTCTTTAAACTCCTACTGTACCTACTTTCATAATTTCATGATTTCATTCTTAAATTCTGTTATGAACTTGTATTGGAGGGTGTCCTGTTAACTCCTACTGTACCTACTTTCATAATTTCATGATTTCATTCTTAAATTCTGTTATGAACTTGTATTGGAGGGTGTCCTGTTAACTCCTACTGTACCTACTTTCATCATTTCATCCTTTCATTCTGAACTGTTTAGGAATCTGTATTGGAGGGTGTCCAGTTAACTCCTACTGTACCTACTTTCATCCTTTCATCCTTTCATTCTGAACTGTTTAGGAATCTGTATTGGAGGGTGTCCTGTTAACTCCTACTGTACCTACGGTTTCTGTGATTGTCGGCCCGGATTTTATAAAAAGTTTGGATCCTGCTGGGCTAATGGACAACAAGCTATAGGTTTTTAATAAATGTTTACTATGAATTATTTAAAGTAAGTGTTTACAATACAGTGATAACCAAAAATAGGAAGACGACTTACAGACCAAAGTTATGCCTTTGAATAATCTAATAAACAGAGACACAGCAATTGTTTAGTGTAAACAGACCCCATTAACTTGATAAGTTATTTAATAAGTTACTAATTGCACTGTTGGCTTTGTAACAGCATCAAGTACACAAAAGTATTGCTGTAATGTTGTCTTCCTATTCCACAGTTTTCTGGTTATCACTGTATAACAATATAGAACAAGTTGAACAAAATTAGAGCAAATATTAATTGGCAGATTTTAGCCAAATTTTATTTTGTCTGTTTTTAAATTTGCACTGGGGAAAACATTGCATTGGTTGTTTTAGCTTGACAACCAAAATTTAGGAATTCTTTCAGATTATTTTTTAAAAATTACTTATTTTAACAAAAATTCAGGTTTAAAGAAAAAAATGATTATTGCTCAATTGAGTTGATGAACAATCCCTTTATTGTTTAGATCCTAGAATAGGGGATCCATTTACTGCTTGTGGAACAGAACAGGATTGTCAAAAGATTGATATTAATCTGATCTGTAATACAAACCTTACTTTACAGGCCGGGGGCAGGTCGGTTAATTTATCCTTCCATCCTTCGTCTTTTACTTTCATCTTTTATCCTTTTATCATTTCATCCTTTCATCTTTTCATCCCTTCATCTTTTATACTTTTATCATTTCATCCTTTAACTCTTTTTCCTTTCATCATTTCATACTTTCGTCTTTTTTATCCTTTCATCCTTTCATCCTTTTAAACTTAACTTTCATACTTTACTCGATGAAGGCTTTCGGAAATCCATTTATGTAAGCCTAAAAATCTGCAACATTTTTTGTTTTTGATGTTCGAAGAAAAATAGCGACTTAAAAAGTAACATTTTTAAAAGCTAAGATTGTTTTATAGAAAAAGTGACGCGAAGTGCCTTAAATACTTTTGTAATATTTTTACAGCCAATTGGAAATCTTTATTTTCATATTTTTACAAATTACATTATTAAGCGACTGATAAATGTTTTTAATGCAGATGATCATTTTTCCAATATTCTTCTTTCCTCGTTACTTTTATTCACTTGATTTAACTGTCTTGTATAGGCTGAAAGGCTAATACAGTTCCGAACATAACTCGTAAAGCAATTTGTTATTCTTATTAGTTTTCTGCAAATCTGTAGTCTGTACTCTGGATATAGATACGCAGGATTAGTCTGGCGGTGGTTTTGGGGGGTATACACTCATATTGGGGTCTCTAGCATATTTCATTTCCTAATATTCCTTAAGTCCGGAAAGACATCTTTAGACATCTATTATATATCCATGTCTTTAGTAGAATATTGAATTATTATTTATCCTTATTTTTGTAGATGTGAGTGTAGGAAGGATATGAGATGGAATCAAGCAAATTCAGGTATTTTCTTAAAAGATTTTTTTAGTTTTCTTTGAGCAAATTAAGGGTAGATGTGTGGCAAACGGGGAGCTGGATTAAAGGGCATAACACGTATTACTCTCCGGGAAATTTAAACAGTGTATAAACATAACTTATAGCATTGTCCTAGGAGGCTGGTTTTTTGCATGCGAGCTTAAAATTATGTATATTATATGCATTTTTTGGTTTTGAACGGATCTTAGCAAAAGTGCGCGCGCGCGCTTTTTGTTAAAAAATAAGACTTTTTGACAGTAAATCAATCATAACTTTGTAGAGGATATGAAATCCCCGACGTCGGGGTCACCACTTTAGAAGTACATTTATTGCTTCTAGATATAAATATATATTAAATAAGTGTATAAAAGGAGAGGAAGTTGAGAAGGTCTTCTCCGGTTCCAGGGTCCGACACAACTCTTTTGCGGATTTCATAATCCTCTTTCGGGGATTTCATATCCTCTACAACTTCATTAATTGCACTTAAACATTTATCCTGATACTCGTGAAAAAAATTATGCGCTCAAAAAATTCACATCCAAAGCCATAAATGTCCGCGCGCGCGCGCAATAAAAGAAAATATTTTTGAATACTTATTTGCTAAGTTTGGCCTAAGTCAGAATAAAAGTAGCATGAGATACATCAAACTATAGCAAAATTGGGGTAAGAAATTTATTTCTGAGGTCAAAATAGACATTGGAGCCTACTGACCGGCGCGCTAGTAGCCGGCAGTTGCATGATGGGTCAACTTAGCACAGATTTTACATGTTGTATGCAAAAAAAATGCGGTTTCCTCTGAAATAACTTTCCTTGCATTAGTACCTTGTCTATAACTAGCTTATAGAACGGAATGAAAATCTTTATTAAATCTTAAAATTAGAAACGTCGCAAAGTATTTTTAATTTGTAAATGTTATAAATGTGCCCAAATATGTAAATATATATCTGTCATCATCGCTAATAACAACATTTTTACCTTTTTTTATAGATAAACTCGTTGATAAAGATGAAATGAGTATGTAATTAAGAGGCGTAGTCATGGGGGGGGGGGCTATGGGGGACTCAGCCCCCCCCCCCCTGTGGACCAGTGAAAATTATGGATTTCAGGGGGTTTTTAGGCCCCAACGGTTGCTGAGACCCCTCCCCCTGACTACGCCCCTGGTTTGCATGACGTACTGTGCGTAATCCATTTATATTTTAAACAATTATATCGGAAATTTATTTTATTTTAATTAATTTTTAACATTAGTGCTGAAACAGTTTTAGTTTGATTTTGACCTCTCCTCTCAATTCTGTTAACTAACAAGTATTGCGCTATCAGTTCTCCCTTTGGGTTCTTTCTAACATTTGTAAAATAAATCATTCTTTTAATAATAATGTTTGAAGAAAGTTAAGAAGAATAATGTTTGTATGTCAGGTTGTCAGCTGTACCTGGATGTTGACTGTAGTAAGATCACTTATGACACCCCACCCTCTCCAACTGTTCTGGCAGCTGTCAATTCTACTCTGGAGAAGATAGAACAGCTAAACAGCACAGCTAAATCGGAGAACAACAGCACAGCTACATCGGAGAACAACAGCACAGCTACAACGGAGAACAACAGCACTGCAACAGATTTAAATAGCACAACAACCGATGCGAACAGCCCAGCGACTAATTTGACTAGCACCGATAGTGTGACTATAACTGATACCAACTCGACTTTGAAATCAATCAATGAAACGCTGTCAACTAGTCTACTTAGCAGCATAGGTAACTAATTAGTCATCTGTAAATACACTTTTCTTCACGATAATATGAAGAAAAGTTTTGTTCATACCAAAACATTTATTAAATGTTCTAATATAAAAAAGAATAATTTATCTTGAATATTACTGCATTACAGGAATAATTTCGCTGGGAGGTAGTTTTTGTGACATTTTCAGGGAGTCAATATATCTTTTGTTTCTATTGTCAGTGCATTAAGTTAAAATATGTTTATCATTTATACTCTAAAAACAAAATAAAATATTGTAGCACAAAAAATGTAATAGCTCCTTAAAAGAAAAATTAATCCCGATTTAGCAAGTTTTAATTTTGATTTTTACTGGTTTGTTTTGTTTCGATTCGATATTACAATGGCAGTCGCTTTAAATGAGACAGACAAAAAGTCTTTTGATTTTTTTGTGCAAATGATTTATTCCTTGTTTAGATCCAACCAAGGCTAGTGAGGCTGATTTAAAGGAAGCATTTTGTCGAGATATTGATACATTTAGCTGGGAGCTGGCTCAACCCCAAGTTAGGCAGGATCAGGTAGATAAACAGCTGTAGGTCTTACGATTCAATCAATTTAAGTTTTACGATCATAATTTAATTTTTTCAAAAACATATTTATTTAATACTATTTAATTTAAAAATTAAACGTCTATTCAAACAATATTCTGGAGCGTTACATGTTCTAAAATTGAATTCAAATTCCTTTTACTTCAAATAAAAATGGAATTACTTATAGGGATGCAGAGCACCCTCAAGAATAATGATATTTTAGTACATATTTGAGATCAGAACAATCTTTATAAATGTGTTTTTTACTTCCTATCGTGGAGTGTTTGATTGTGCATGCCTTGTTATTGTTTTAATCGCAATGTACTGCATGGTGGAAGATACACATGACGGAACTATTACAGTGTACAATGTAAATAAATATGTAAAGTACGGTGTACAGTGTATAAGCTACAGGACTATTGACACTAAACAGTTAATTGAGACATGAATTTGGAAATTAACATCTGATGGAGAATGTAAGCGTAATTTCAGTGACCCTCCATGCAAAGATGACACTCCCCGCTTAATAATGGTATCTTTAACAGCTTTGTTTTAAAAAGTATATATTATTTTCAATTGTTGGTTCTCTATAAAAATGACATGTGCATTTCCAGCGCAGGAAAACACAAAGTAATTATCAAAATTAAACACTTTTAACCCTAGAAAAACGACAATATCTTCCTCATTATCGATCAGATAAAGATTTCAATAGAACCGTTTTGAATCAGGCATCGTCATCTTTTCGTCCAGAGTCACTTGAAATTACACTTACAGTCCCTTTAAGGAGACTTCACAGAAGGCCTTGAACAGTCCAGGCCCAAGGGGGGCCCATGAAAATTAAATTAGAAGGAAGGGGATAGACGATATTTTCCTTCTAACGTGTCATATTAGAAAATCTCTAATACTGGTTTTATTGTAAACAATATCCGAGATTGGTGACAAAACAGTTTTTGGCCATGACAAAACTTTGAACTGTTAACTTAGTTAAAAACTGTTGTTTGTTTACAATAAAACTAGTTCCAGAGCTGTGTACTACACACTATAATGTAAACAAAATACATTTCCGCCTTGACTCATTCTACTTTTACTCGAGGGACATTTGACAATTTAACCCTTATACATCAGGGGGTTGGAATTCTTAGCTTCGGCTAAATTTTATAGTCCCCCCTCCTCGCCTCCTTTTTGAATTCGTGGATTTTTATCCCAGGCCTTGATTTTTTTGATAGGCTGTTTTTAAGGATTTTATTCGAAAGAAAAAATTTGTTTAAAACCATGGTAATACAGTGGGACTAATAAATTGTGGAATATGAATACAGATTACATTAGAGATGTGTTTTATCACAGTTTTCCTCAGTTTATGTTTTATTCCTCAATTTCCTCGTTTGAATGGCTTTTGTATTAGACCCAAAGACTAAAATGGTGGAGGGGGTTGGTGAAGGGTTTCTATGTCTTTTTTGTATTTTTTTTCTGCATTTATATTAGATATAATTCGCACTGTTTATACATTGCAACTTATTTTTGAAGTTTGAAAGTATGCAACTTTTGGCTTTGGCAAATTCTTAACGATTTTATATAGAGCAAAGGGACTGCCTATGAAATTTAAAGCAGCCTTCTATTTTAAGGGCTATATGTCTGATTCACAACAAACGATAGTCTTTTTTTTGCATTGAACACAGCAGCAAATCGGCTTTTTACTCTGAAAAAAATAAAATTTTTTACCCACTACTATGGTTTATATATCCGCAAGTTACTTACACGAGAACTGCAACATTAAATTACCAATGTTAAGATTTAAAAAGCGAGGATAATTCAAGATTTTTGCTTAAAGGGAGTGTTCGCGAAAAATGAAAGGGGGTATAGGCTTACGGCGAAAAATATTCGCTTTTGATCGCTACTGTTCGTCAATAAGGAGAAAATTGGTAAAAACGAATTATACTGAAGAACGTAGTGTCCATACAGATTCAGAAAGTTCAGGGTGGCCAAAATGTACGGATTGTACGGATTGATTTTTTTTTAACCCTAAAATTGTACGGATTGTACGGATTGTACGGATTTGTTTTCAAATTGTACGGATTGTACGGATTTTATCCTGGAAAATACACCGTTTTTTTAAAATTTTCACTCATTTCAGCAAATTTTTCATGAAAATAAAAAAAAATTCTCGTCAAAATGAAGTTAGTTTAACTTATTTTCTGCATTCTAAATAATATTAGATTGATTAATGTTTCAATNGATTTTTTAAAAAAATGTACGGATCTTTAAAAAAATGTACGGATTGGTTTAAAAAAATGTACGGATTGTACGGATTTTTTAAAAAAAAATTGTACGGATTGTACGGATTGTTTTTCGAAAATTGTACGGATTTCTTCTGAAAATGTACGGATTTTTGTACGGATGGGTTCAAAAAAGTTTTGGCCACCCTGAAAGTTGAAATATACGACTCGGATCGTAAAAAATCAATTTAATTTCAAACAAATCGTTCAAAAATTACAACCTGTAGTATTATTTTTCGACGAGTTTGTATATAGTTCATTGCAATTTCTGAATTTGTATGGACGTAAGTCGTTTTTAACATTGTTATCCTTATATACGCAACAGATAGAAGTAAGATAAGATTATTTTTCGCCGTAAGCCATCCCCTTTCATTTTTCGCGGACACTCCTTTTTTCCTGTCAGTGTCAATGAAATTCCGTTGCCAACCATAAAAAGTTTACAATTAATTTCAGCATCAGAATTATAAGTCGGGTTAAAAGTTTCTATCTATAAAATATCCTACCTGTTAATTGTCCTATATATGAAATGTTCTTTCTTTATAATGTCCTACCTGTGAAATTTAAATGTCATGGCTTTGCAAGGTCTTGTATAAAAGTCCATCCATAAAAAGTTAATCAATGAAATGTCCCAACGAAATAACTTTACAATCGCTTTATATTTGAATAAGTACAATGGAGGATAAACAATTGTGGCCTTGCCCTAAAACATACATTGACTTTCCATGTACAAAACGTTCTTCAGTTTTATTTAGCAAAGTTTGCCAGTTCTCAATACTTGTTAGCCTGCTTTATCAATGGTTTTACAAAAAAAATTATTTTTATCGGTTTAAAGGGACTGTCGTTAAAATTTGAAGTAAGTTGTTGATATTTCTTAATATTTTGTATTTTTCATGATCTGAGAGTTACTTTTGAAAACATTTATTCCTGTTTCGAGGATTTTTGATAATGAAGACGACATTTTCATATTTTCAATGAATGTTCGAAAATCCAGCGCCAGCGAAAATTATTTAAAAAAACAAAATCAAAAATATTCATATTAACTATACGAATGCGTCGAAAAATAATCGCATTAAGCCCCCTTTCATTTTTCGCGAACACTTCCTTTAAAATTACGTATACAGTCCCTTTAAGGTCCATCGAACTTGGAACTTTAAAATTGTTAACGCTTACCTTTAGACGCCATGGCTTTAAATGAAGCTATCTCCTTTATTTTGTTGTCTTTTGAAATATACCTACTTTTAAAAAATCTCGTGAATGACAGAAAATGTTTATTGGTATATACTATATATATTTAGTAGTGGTAAAGGAATTAGCCCTCCCCCCCTCCACACCCCATTTAAGCACTTGCTTAATGCGCGCACCCAACCCACCTTTGGTGCCATAAGGGTTAAAGACTAACAGTCGTATTTCTAATATGGACGACTGAGACTGGTATAAACGGGACTGGACTGGGTATAGGACTAGCTGTTGCTATTCTAGTCCTCGGCTGCTGTTGCCTCGGGTGCTGCCTTAAACGAGTTAAAGACTGCTTCAGGTTACATTAAAGTTTTTTAAACATATATTTGAGGAAAATGAAGATAACGCCAGTTCTTCAAAAACCTTTTCCATTCATATTTACTTTTAAGATAAACCAAAGGATATATATTTTCTGTAAACCCCCCCCCCCCTCTCTTTAAACATCAAATTTTATCTTAGCTGCATATCTTTTGTTGTATTTTTCTCTGAATTTGATAGAACAAAAACTGTTCAGTGGTAAAATGTTTTTAGGTATCATGTATTATTAACAAAAGGAATATCAGTCGTCATCGTATATATCAATACAATGAAGACTACTTTCGATTTGAATTTTTCTACCAAGCTTTTAAACCGTATTAATACACATAAACATAGAAACTGAGAGAAGCTGTCAAAACCGCGTTTATATCTCTACTTGTAAACAATTGGAATTTGAAAAACTAGTTAGAAATCAAAACTTAAATAGAAAAGTCGTTTTCACTGTATTGATAAAAACGCCGACCACTGTATTAGCCACATATATCCAAAATAATCAGAAAATAAGTATATTTTTTGTTTAAAATGAAGATTGAAAATGAGGAAGGGAAATGTGATGGTAAAATAAATAATTTTGTTGGCTAACTAATGCAAATCTTAGGGTCCTAATATATACTATTTATTTTTTTAACATCATGTTTGTTTTATTGTATGTATCTCTATGTAACATTAATTTAAAATTAATTTAACATCTCGTGAAAATCCGTGAAACATCTGTGAAAAATTCTCAATTCATTCATACTGATGATTACATAAAAGCATGAAACAATTTGTTTATGAACAAAATGTTATAAGAAGATTGTTGCGTTTTAACTGATATACTATTTATTTTAGATATTATTATCTAAAACTTTTTCTAAAATGTATTATTATAAAGTATAGTAAGAATTTGCAGATTTTTTATTTATTCTTCGCGCATTTCTTCTCTCTAAAAGGGAAGATGATATTATATCACTTATTGTGTTTAGGTCTAATAAAGCTCAGTATGCTGATGAGTTGGGTCCTGTTAACTTCAACAAATATGATAATCAAGTAACCTCTTATCAGGTAGAATATGTACAAATTATGATGCAGGGTGTACCACAAAACATGGGAGTCTAGACGAATTATAGGTCGTCTTGGAATTGTGAAATAATTTTCGGTTTTTATTCGTAATTCTAATTTTAGAAGTAAAATTCTTGAGTTAATAATCACAAAATACCCCTATTCTTGGCATTTTCAAAATGTTGTCTGCCTTTTGTGTCATTTCAATATTAACGGAGACATGAAGAATTTCGTTCAGATTTTGACAATTTTGGTTTTATTTAATAAGATTGAAATAATATTGACACCACAAAAAACACAATTTGGAAATGCCAGGACTAGTAAAACTTTGTGATTATTGTTTCAAGAACCATGTATGTAAAAAAAGTTGGTTGACGACTGAATGTCACAAATAAATTCAAAGATAATTGTCTTGCTACTGTCATGTTTCGTGGGATGTATTTAAAAAAAGCTTAAATTCAATTTAACATTAATATGATGATAACAACTAAATATTAAATTCTTTTTTTTACCTTTTTCATAAAGATTTAATATGGAAATACTACTTTTCCCTGCAGGATACGCCTAACTATTCCGCCGCTGGGAGTCAAGTCCATCTTGCTTCCGCCGCTTATGGTGGCGGAATGTATGCCCCAGCTGATCCTGCATACTCTGGTGGCGGACATATGCCTTATCCCATGGCGGATCAAGGAAATCTACCCTACCCTCCGCAGCCGAATCAAAACCAACCCTACCCTCCCCAACCCAATTCTAATCAGCCCTACCCCCCTCAACCGTATCAAAACCAACCCTACCCTCCCCAACCTACCCAGACTTACCCTCCTCCATACGCACCATAAACCTGTAGTCTTCCACTAGTATCATGTTAGGGGTATAAATTCTTGAAATTTCTTCTTAACAAATTTTTTCCTCACAAATGTTTAGTAGTTTAGTACATTGGTCGGCGTTTATATCAATACAATAAAGACGATTTTTCTAGAAAAGTTTTTATTTCCAATAAGCTTTTTTTCAAAATAAATACTAAAAGAATCTTATTTATGACATTTTCTCTTGGTTTCCATTTAGTGTGCTTCCAAGTTGTTTGAAAGCTTGGTTGAAATTAAAATAGAAAGTCGTGTTTATTGTATTGATATATGCGACGACCACTGTATGTTTGTAAAAAAAGTTCACACTTAATGTCCACCTATATTTTTTCAGAGGATCAAAAATCATATTTTAAATTTCATTGCACTGTTTGTGACTACAATATTTATGTTTTATTCCATTGTATTTTTTTAACATTTTTTTCAGTTTTTAATGAATATAAGCAAGTTCTGCCATATTTTTATTTACACATAAAGTTTTACTAAAATCCCAAAGAGGAATGTAAACAAGCGCATTACTGCTCATTCCTCCCAGAATCTGCAGTATACCTTATTTGTAAACAAAGTTATGAGAGTGCTTTGCTTATTCCTTGCTATAATCCCGACCAATTAATTTTTCAAGATTGTCGACTGTCGACGATTTATTATTATAAAAAGTTCACTTAAGGTATTTTCCTGGAAATCCCTCCCCCGCCCCCTTCCCCCCCCAAAAAAAAGAAATTACTTAATGTCGTGAAATTATAATGGTTTTATATTTTTTATTTTTTATTAAATTTTGCCTAATTTTACAAGGGATTTTTTTTATCATGAAGGATTATAATACCCTAACCCAAAAATTTAAAGAGTTATTTAAAATCTATTTTTATGTATCATTTGATTTTTCTTTCACTCTAAATTTCTTTGAAAAATATTTGCCTGAATTTTTACATTCTTCAAAGAACGATTAATATTTTCAAGATTTTTCGTCAGCCTACACGACATATAAACTCTTTCAGTCTTTTGTGGACTTCTTTTTGAGATTAAAAAAGTTGTGTGCTAACCAATTCCGTCCATGAACTGAATTCGAATTTAATATGATGTGATATTGATATTTTTTGTTATAGTTTTAAGACAAATAGATAGATATGTGATATTTTAATACTTTTGTAATTTAAATATATTTTCAATAAAACATATTTAACATGCTGAACTAGGTCACTAATTCTGCCGTTAAAAAAAAACCAGTAGATTTAAAAGGTTAGCAGGCCGGAAATATATTTTAAAAATAAATAATTTGGAATTCTAAAGAAAGAGTAAAGGAAAGTTACATATTTATTATTTACATTACAGTTAATATAAATGTTAGTGTATTTTGTTAGTATTTTTAAACTAAGAACGAGCAACTTTTAGAAAAAAGAAAAGAAAGATATTTTTAAGAAGGCTAGAATAAATTGGAATATTGAAAGAGGGTTTGGATTTGGAATAATGAAAGCAGGTAAGAATTGTATTTTAAAGGAATAAAGAAATGGATATATAAGAAGTGTAGGGAAAATAGAAAATCGAAAAATGGATATAATAAATGGAATAATGAGATGGATAAAAAAATGTAAGGTTAATAGAAGTAACGACAGAAGGTAGGAAAGATAAGAATAAAGAGAGACAAAATAAGGGTAGGATAAATAGAAGTAATGAGAGAAGTTAGGAAAGATAGGATTAAAGAGAGACAAAATAAGAGTAGGGTTAATAGAAGTAATGAGAGAAGGTAGGAAAGATAGGATTAAAAAGAGACAAAATAAGGGTAAGGTAGGAAAGATAGGAATAAAGAGAGACAAAATAAGGGTAGGGTAAATAGAAGTAATGACAGAAGGTAGGAATAAAGAGAGACAAAATAAGGGTAGGGTAAATAGAAGTAATGACAGAAGGTAGGAATAAAGAGAGACAAAATAAGGGTAGGATTATTGCAAGAATAATAAAAAGATCAAAAGGTAGTTAAAGAAAATGGGAATAAAAATAATTAAAGATATTGATAAAAGGTAGGGTTAATGCAAGCATTGAGAGAAAGTAAGAAATATATTTAGAAGGTTAGGACAAGTAGCATTGTTAAAGAAAGTATGAAAGATATTGAAAAGAAGGTTAGAACAAATAGGATTAATATAGAATGTAAAAAAGATATTTAAAAGAAATTTAGGACAAATGGGATGATTAAAGAAAAAAAAATATTTAAAGGAAGCTTAGGAAAAGTAAGACTATTAAAGAAAGTAAGAAAGATACCCAAAAGAAGGTTAGAACAAGTAGGATGAATAAATAAAGTAAGAAAGATATTTAGAAGAAGGTTAGGATAAGTAGGATTATTAAAGAAAGTAAGAAAGATATTTAAAAGAAGGTTAGGACAATTATGATGATTAAAGAAAGTAAGAAAGATATTGAAAAGAAGGTTAGGACAAGTCGGAATAATAAAGAAAGTAAGAAAGATATTTAAAAGAAGTTTAGGTCAAGTAGGAATAATAAAGAAAGTAAGAAAGATATTGAAAAGAAGGTTAGGACAAGTAGGATTAATAAAGAAAGTAAGAAAGATATTGAAAAGAAGGTTACAAGTAGGATTAATAAAGAAAGTAAGAAAAATATTGAAAAGAAGGTTACAAGTAGGATTAATAAAGAAAGTAAGGAAGATATTGAAAAGAAGGTTAGCACAAGTAGGAATAATAAAGAAAGTAAGAAAGATATTTAAAAGAAGGTTAGGACAAGTAGGATTATTACAGAAAGTAAGAAGGATAATTAAAAGAAGGTTAGGACAAGTAGGATTAATAAAGAAAGTAAGAAATATTTTTATTTAAAAGAAGGTTAGAACAAGTAGGGTTGTTAAAGGTATTTAGTAGAAGGTCAGAACAAGTATAATTATCAAAGAAAGTAAGAAAATATTTAAAAGAGTTGGTGAAAAAAGTAGGATTATTAAAAAAATAAGAAAGATACTTAAAAAATGGGTAGGACAAATAGGAATAGTAAAACTAAAAGTAGGTAACAAAGATACGTGCTAGAAGGGTAAGATAAATTAGAAGTATGAAAGTAGGTAAGATATTTAAAAGAAGGGTGAGATAAAAAGAGATGGATTAAAGAAGGGTAGGATAAAAAGAGATGGATTTAAGAAGGGTAGGATAAAAAGAGATGGATTAAAGAAGGGTTGGATAAAAAGAGATGGAATAAAGAAGGTTAGTATACAAAATGATGGATTAAAGAAGGATAGGATACAAAAGGATGCATTAAAGAAGGGTAGGATACAAAAGGATGCATTAAAGAAGGGTAGGATACAAAATGATGCATTAAAGAAGGGTAGGATACAAAAGGATGGATTAAAGAAGGGTAGGATACAAAAGGATGGATTAAAGAAGGGTAGGATACAAAAGGATGGATTAAAGAAGGGTATGGATAATAAGAAAGAAGATAAGAAAGGGGCAGGATAAATAGAAATAGTATATAATGAAGGTAAAAAAGATATTTAAAAGAAATTAAGGACAAGTAGGATTATTAAAGAAAGTATGAATGATACCAAAAAAGGATGGTAATAAATTCTAATAATGAAAGAAAGTAAGAAGTTTTATCTGAAGGAATGATAAAAGAAGGAATAGAAAGGTGAAGGCCTTATTCCTTTTGTTTTGTGACTGCATATAGTACTGCCTGTATCTGCATAGGCAACATGCCTGGTTTTTGTGTGTTAAAGGTGATTTTCTGCGTGTGCCAATTAACCTTGCAACTCTGGCAAAATCCTGCAAAATCTTTCCTTCCTTCATTGTCACGATCGTTCTATCAGTTTCTTAATATTTAAAGGGACTAGACGTAATTTCAAGGGATTGTTTATCAGTTTCTTAATATTTAAAGGGACTAGACGTAATTTCAAGGGATTATTTATCAGTTTCTTAATGTTTAAAGGGACTGTAGACGTAATTTCAAGAGATTGTTTATCAGATTCTTAACATTTAAAGGGACTAGACTTAATTTCAAGGGATTGTTTATCAGATTCTTAATATTTAAAGGGACTAGACGTAATTTCAAGGGATCGTTCGATCAGTTTCTTAATATTTAAAGGGACTAGACGTAATTTGAAGGGATCGTTCTATCAGATTCTTAATATTTAAAGGGACTAGATGTAATTTCAAGGGATCGTTCTATCAGATTCTTAATATTCAAAGGGACTGTACATAAGTTCAAGGGATCGTTCTATCAGATTCTTAATATTTAAAGGGAGTGTAGACGTAATTTCAAGGGATCGTTCTGTCAGTTTCTTAATATTTAAAGGTACTAGACGTAATTTTAAGGGATCGTCAAGTTAAAGAGTGACAGGACCGATTCACAACGTATCCTTTAAACATTCATCTGATAAAGAAAGATATTGTTGTTTTTCTATCTTGATAAGTTTTAATACCTATTCATTCTTGACCTAAAGATGAACGAAAGAACATCATTTTTCGTGAACGATAAACAAACAGTTTGGATCGTTCAGAGAAACAAAAAAATAAATGATATAAAATCGTTGACAATCATTCACATTTAAGGATCAGTCAAAACGTTAACATACGATTTATAAATCATTCGTTTGAATAAACTCGAAAAAACTATCGTTTTGTTTAACTATTTTTAACGAACTTTTTAAAAACCATTTGTTTTTTACTGAACAAACGATTATTTCGAACGAACTTAAAAATATCTTTCTTTTCTATATATATATATGTGTGTAAAAGTATGGGTATACTTTCGTTAACGGAACATTTCCTAACCCTGCCGATATAATGGAGCATTTTCGGCCTACAATTACATAATTTCTACCAATTCTATTTTTTGCTTTTTTCGTTAATTTTTACCAAAGTGCTTGACGACTTTAGATTGGATTAGGATAAAAAGAAGCGATATTTCCAATGATTACAATTTAAAGAAAGTATTCGCCCGAAAAATGGAAGGGGGTTTAGGCAAATTCCAAAATTGAATTCGATATCGATCGGCGCGCTACTAATTTTCTTCTGTCTCTTGTGTTTTTAAGGAGAAAGCTGTTAAAAACGGCTCATATGGATCATAGATCCCATGACCCATACAGATCGACGGAGTTGCATTTATTTCTACCAAGACCATAGACTAATCATTCCGATATTAAAAGTTATAAATGTCGAATTCAATTAAGGCATCCCTCTGTAATTTAAAAATTATATTTTTAAACATTTTTTTATCAAATGTATTTTGTAGGGTAATTATTTAATTATTTTGAAGGGTAATTATTTAATTGTGCTGTTGCCCAGTTGTACAATTGTTCTTAGTCCAATCCATCTTTCTATTGTTCTCCAATTCTGTCTGCACTAATACTATTTCTTCTCATGAAATTATTTATTGTTATTATATTGTTCTAGCCATCTTATCCTCCCATTCTTTTTGTCTGGTAATTTAAAATGAAATGTGCCTTGGAACCCCCCCTTCCCCTGAAAACATCAACCTATCGTTGTTTTGATTATAGAAACTAGCTGAAGTGCCAGCAAGGAGTATCAAATAGAAGGGAGATACAACTGACGCGGCCCGCCTTACCATATGATTATACATGCTTTGCAGACGGTACTTCATTTAAATAAGAAATATTTGTCTGATGTACAATTACCGCGAATACAATAACCTATTCTGAATATTTCTTATGAAAATGGAGTACCCGTCTGCAAACCATGTATAATCAGATGGTAGGGCAGGCCGCGTCAGTTGTATCTCCCTTCTATTTCATACTCCTTGAGTGCCAGGCTTTTCCCGTGGAATTTTATGAACATAAAAAGATTCGAATTTTACAAGAAAAAATCGAATTTTGAAAAAAATGTCGAATCAAAATTTTTAAAATTTCAGCCAATTTGGTCCAGCCGTTAAAGCCAGCTATAACTAACATATATATAATAAATCTCGCAATCTCGACATAAAGAACAATTTTTTTTTCAAAATCTGAATTTTAAAATATTTTACGAGTTTATAGCCGCAGCGCTTTGCCCAGAATCAACATTATTGCTACAGCGCTCGGCTCTCAGGCTTTTCTAGTGTAGCTTTTAGATCAGAAATTGTCCCTAACCCAACCTGGACAAAAATGGTAATATAACTAATATATAACTACGAAGTTTTATAAATTTTTAACAGTTTTAAAGATCTTTAAAGATTAAAAAAATAACACTTCCTCCGATACAAGAAATTGCATACAATGACACTAGACGGGTAAAATTTTGCACCAGTTTGGATCATGCAACGAAAAGACCAGCTGGGGTTTGTTGGATATATGCACTAGAATGCAATCTAATGCTAAAAATGAAATTTTGCAACTATAAAACTTTCTATGCATGTAATGGACATTGAAAACTTAATTGCAATATTTTGTTTAATTTCAGTTTTTGCCCCTGCAAAACATGCACATTTGCAAGCAAGAAACAAAATCGAAAAATTGACTGCGCTTTCAAAATAATGAAGCTCAATAACATATGTGAGTACAGTGGATTTATATGGGCGTTGGGTGAAATGTAATCAAAATAAATAAATCATTTTCGAAATAGAATAATTTCTTTGCGCTCTTTCTTTGTTTTGTGATTTCAACTATGTTCAGCAAAGGCCTTCACAATTAAGCATTAATTATTAAAGCCCTTGCCATGATGATTTAAAAACTGGAAATTGTGATATTGGTATTCATAAGGAGTGTATTAATACTATTATTTTTCAGTAGGCGGTAGATGGCCGATCCTCAGAGAGATACATAGAAATGTAATCATTTATTCTTGTTTTTTGTACACCCTCTGTCTGTGGGAAAGATACTCATGATGATGAATATATTTAATTATGTTAACTTATTATTATCATTTTGGACACCATGTAGTGTGGTGTGGTATGATGATATTTCAAAACATTTATTTATTTATTTATCCGCTATCCCTTGATTTTGTACACCCTGTACACCCTGTATAGTGTGTCAAATGCTCATACAGATTTGTACACCCTGTATAGTGTGTTAAATTCTCCCTTGATTTACACCCTGTATAGTGTGTTAGATGCTCCTTTGATTTTATACATCCTGTATAGTGTGTTAGATGCTCCCTTGATTTACACCCTGTATAGTGTGTTAGATGCTCCCTTGATTTGCACACTCTGTATAGTGTGTTAGATGCTCCTTTGATTTTATACACCCTGTATAGTGTGGTAAATGCTCCCTTGATTTACACCCTGTATAGTTTGTTATATGCTCCCTTGATTTGCACACCCTGTATAGTGTCTTAAATGCTCCTTTGATTTTATACACCCTGTAAAGTGTGTTAGATGCTCCCTTGATTTACACCCTGTATAGTGTGTTTAATGCTCATACAGATTTGGGCGTTTCTTGGTTTATTCATTTACCTGAAGACCTCTACAGTCTCCACCCAGCATTTACTTATCATCTTGCTAATCAACTAATCATTGGCTTTAAACCAATTAAATCATTTCACGCAGGAATAAAGTTCATTTAGTTTTAGATAATTATCTTCCACGCGTTAAATACACAGAACGTTTTTTTTAAAGGGAGTGTTCGCGAAAAATGAAAGGGGGTATAGGCTTAATGCGATAAAAAAGCGCTTTTGATCGCTATTAATTTTACTTTTATCTGTTGCGTCTATAAGGAGAAAATTGTTGAAGACGTCTCATAACGAATAACTTAGCGCCTATACAAATTCAGAAAATTGCAACATACAACTTAGACCGTAAAAAATCAATTTATTTTTTTAGAAAACGTTTCAACGGATTTCGAAAAATGTGAGTGGTGCGCGGCATTCTTAGATAGTTGCGCAAGCGACATGAGAAATAATCAAATTCAAAACAAATTAATTAAAAAATATTATAAGATATAAACTATGTACAAATGTGGCGAAAGATAATCGATGACTATAGGTTGTAATATCTGAATGATTTGTTTGAAATTAAATTGATTTTTACGGTCTATGTCATATGTTGCAATTTTCTGAATTTGTATGGGCGCTAAGTTATTCGTTATGAGACGTCTTTAACAATTTTCTTCTTATACACGCAACAGATAGAAGTAAGATTATTAGCGAGCAAAAGCGCTTTTTTATCGCATTAAGCCTATACCCCCTTTTATTTTTCGCGAACACTCCCTTTAAATTTAAAATTCATGTCTCACACATTTAGAAAACCCCTATTTGTTGATAATATCAAACAGTCTAAGGCATCCCAAAAATTGTGAACAGAATGGTCAAAATTACGAACATGAAGTTCAAAATTGTGAACATAATGTTTACATTGTGAACATAATGTTAACATTGTGAACATAATGTTAAAATTATGATCAGAATATTAATAATTGTGAAAATAATGTTAAAATTGTGAACAAAATGTTCAAAATTTTAAACATAATTTTAAAATTGTGAACAGAATGTTCAAAATGTTTAACATAATGTTAACATTGTGAACATGATGTTAAAATTGTGAACAAAATGTTCAAAATTTTAAACATAGTTTTAAAATTGTGATCAAAATGTTCAAAATGTTTAACATAATGTTAACATTGTGAACATGATGTTAAAATTGTGGACAGAATGTTAAAATTGTAAACGGAATTTTCAAAATTTTAAACATAATATTAAAATTCTGAATAGAATGTTCCAAATTGTGAACATAATGTTAAAATTGTTGGTAAAATGTTCAAAATTGTGAACATAATGTAAAAAATTATGAACAGAATGTTCAAAATTTTGAACATAATGTTAAAACTATTAACAGAATGTTCAAAATTGTGAACAGAATCATCAAAATTACGAACAAAAATTTTAACTTAATGTTCAAAATTTTTAACATAATGTTAAAATTGTAAACAGAATGGTCAAAATTACAAACATAATGTTCAAAATTGTGAAAAGAATCATCAAAATTACGAACATGATGTTCAAAATTTTTGACATAATGTTAAAATTGTGAACAGAATGTCAAAATTACGAAAATAATGTTCAAAATTGTGAACAGAATCATCAAAATTACAAACATAATGATCAAAAATTGCGACCAAATTCCAATGTTCCAAATTGTGAACAGAATGATCAAAATTACGAATATAATTTTCAAAATTGTGACCAGAATATTGGGAATAATGTTGATAATAGTTTCAAATACAATTTTACTAATAATTTGTTGTGATTAAATTTTGGGTTAGCATTTATCCATGATAGTTTTTTTTCTACTGACGTGTTTTCTTCATTAGAGGTAACTACTGTAGATCGGAACTACTGTAGATCGGAACTACTGTAGATCGGAACTACTGTAGATCGGAACGTAATTTATAGTGAAACTCCATTTGGATAGAGGCATGTGGGATTCTCAACGCGTCCCCTGTAGACTTCTGAGTGACAAAGGTATTGTTGTTTTTCTAGTACAGGGTGTCCCACGAAACAGTTGGTAAATAATTTGGAATATCTTTTGCCCAATACTGTAATAAATATCAAAGACTTTTTGCATTTTTTTTCGTTCAATAATTTTTTTTTACTAAATACATTTTACTTTGAAATCAATTTTACTATAATATGAAATAGCATTAAATATTCTTATAATTCTCTTAAGTAATTATGGAAGGAGACATTTTAAATTATTCAACAACTGTCATGTTTCGTGAGCCACCATGTACGTAACCAGACTTCTTTGAAAATTTGCATTTATTTTTAAGACTGGGTCGACTGTAAAGTGTGCTTTTACTTTACTAACCCAGCCGTACTTTTTTCGTAGCCCTAAACATGATCACTTCGGAACTAAACAGCAATTCTTATAAGCTTAAGTTTTCTAGAAGTAAGAAGAAAGAAGTCCTACTGATTTTTGCGTGAGAGCTTGCAAAAAAAAGGTACCGTTGTGAATCGGACATGCCATTCTGTAAATGAAGGGTTAATTGAAATCATTTCAAATTTTATGTTTCAGTTTTGTTTTCGTTGAATATGATGATGATTAACTTTCAAGTTCCAGTAAATCTGTAAACAAAAAGTTTAAACTTTAAAAGTTGTTATGAATTATAATTCTGAATTTGCATTTTCTCTTTTGATAAGTTAAAGGAAGTAGGTTTGTGAGGTATTAAAGTGCAATGTTTGGTTTTTGCAGAGCATATGTTCATCATTTAGCAAATAGTGGTTGCATATACTTTAATATACTCCAGGGCAAATGTTAAATATCGCATGATCATTCAATTTTTCTTCAAAGGGACTCTACAGGTGAAATTTCAAAAGAACTATCTTTTATAAAGTTTAATTTTTTATTCACAATACCCATTAACCCTTCTGATCCAGAATGAATGAGACGTCCTTGTTTTTCTTGTTGAATATTGGTACGTTTTAATTGTTGATTTTCCGAAGAACTGGAAATACGACGATATCTTCCTGTTGCTCCCCGGAAAGAGAATATCGTTGTGTATATCAAACAAAAATGTATTTTTTTTGTAAAGTCTAGACTCCAGGCCAAAAAAATGAAAAAATGACCCATTTTTATTTGATAATTTCTTTAGGTCCCATCCTCCCCTAAAATGTATAGGTTTTGTTTATAAAGGCTAAAGCTCTGTGATAAATGAAACGTTATGAAAAATTAAAAATGTCAAGCTGATGATACAAATTATGAAAAACAACCCTGAAATGACATCAGTTGAAATTGGATCATCATTTTTACGCACTACAGCACTCTCAGCGGCATTTTCTACTCCTCGCCGCGCAGCAGACATATTGGATTTTTATAATAGACTAATAAATTAAAATAGAAATGGTCGAGAACCATAAAGTGGGAAAAGATACAAAAATATCTATATAATCAAAAATATAGATTAAAAATTCTTTTCTTATTTATAATTTTTGTAAAGAGCTTGAATAACGTAACCATGTATCATCATAATAAATTCATATTTCTTGAGTTATGTTACTTTTAGAATTACAAAATAGGTTCATCATTTTTAGCAACAATATCTGCAAGGATCAGTAAAGAGGGAGGATTACCCTACCCCCCCCCCCCCTCCACTGTTTCACATGTACCCCAAAAATATATATTTAGTTAGAATTATAAAATTATTTCTAAAGGTAGTTTAAGACTCCAACCCCTGGACCCTACCCCTTCCCGAAACCATATCGTGCGCCTTCAAGTCATATCAGTGTTGATAAAGAAGAAAAATTAAACAATCAAAATAATTTAATTTTTTTTTGATAAATAAAAAAAATCAATCAGGAAAAAGTAGTGATATTACTTTTAAACAATTTCTGAATTATCATGTTTTATCTTAACTATAACACTTGTTGCGCCCATAAGCTATAAAATTTTCCATTAATAACATAATAAATTAAATAAAATTATTTGATTTTTAATATAAATGAAATGAAATCGATAGGAAACAAGAAGTAATAATATTTTAAACAATATCTGTAATCTGTGTTTTCATTTTTATCTTAAATATAGTTTTGCCAGTTTCTAAAATCCCTTGTTGCGCTATAAACCATATCATTTTTCGTTTTAAGTTACAATGAAATACAATTTTTATATGAATGAAATGAAAACCAATCTGAAAAGAAGTAATAATAACATAAAACATTTTACTGTATTATTAAGTTAATTTCAATTGTATAAAGCATGGGAGAGGACACTAGAATCAGTATATGAAAATTTTGGAAAATTATCAAAGCTATCCTATTTTTTAAATATATTTTAAAGGGAACAAAAAAATATATATATTTTTAATAATAGTCTTTTTACAAAGCTGCGTTCAAATAAGATGATCAAATCTCCGAAATTTACTGCGTACAGCGCGCGAATACGCATTACGCTTGATTCTGTTCAGTTTTGTTTCAGCTGCAAGAGTGAGCGTAAGCAGTCGTACGCACGCACATTGTGCGTAAAGTTACCAAGTGAGTTAGAAAATGTAGTGAAATTGTGATTAAAATAAAAACAACTCTTTCTTGGCAACTAATAAAGTAAGTTTAAATTACGTATTCGCCATCTTTAAAGAATTAAAAAGCGAAATTTGTCACTTTCTTCATATTTTCCAAGATAAATAGATAGCACAACCTATCTTTTTTTTTCATTAAATCGAACACGCGGAAAACATTTTGAAATTGCAAATTTTGATTTACAATTTTTTTTGTATTTTGAAATAGTTGAAAAAAAGGTAATATGTATTACGTATATTTCTATTATGTACAATTACCAAATTTATATTTATATTTTTTTAAGAAAAATATAAAATGGTAAATAAAATTCAAGACATGATTTATCATTAAACATTTATAAAAATGGTTATTTGGGGGGGGGGGGGTTAGTTCTTTATATAAAACAAAAGATACAAATAACCAAGCTTTCAAAAAAACCCCATTTTTTATTTCAAAACTTTATTGTCAACCCTTGAAAGTATGCCCCCTCCCTCTTACCATTCATTTTCTCCATATGCTTGAAATTTTTTTTTTTTTTAAGTTTGGAACTAATAAAATAAGAGATTAGAATATTAGAGTTTGTGGCTAGAACTCAGTTCTGTAGAGGAACCTTTAGTTCTGTAGAGGAACCTTCAGTTCTGTAGAGGAACCTTCAGTTCTGAAGAGGAACCTTCAGTTCTGTAGAGGAACCTTCAGTTCTGTAAAGGAACCTTCAGTTCTGTAGAGGAACCTTCAGTTCTGTAGAGGAACCTTCAGTACCTTCAGTTCTGTAGAGGAACCTTCAGTTCTGTAAAGGAACCTTCAGTTCTGTAGAGGAACCTTCAGTTCTGTAGAGGAACCTTCAGTTCTGTAGAAGAACCTTCTGTAGAAGAACCTTCAGTTCTGGAGAGGAACCTTCAGCAAAATAACTTTTACTGTGCAACAAAAAGATTTCTCTTTTTTTATCTCTCGGATGGTAGTATCTTTGAGTATTATTTTGGTGAAAATTTTCTCTTTTGTACACTAAAAAGGGCCCCCCCCCCCCCTCCCACTCCCTTCCAATATTTTTTGTCATGTTAATATTTTTTTCAAAGCCGTGAAGTTAAGCTTCTTTAATTCGAAGAAAAAGAATTTGAGAAATTGCGAAAGTGTTTATTGGATATAGATAGAAAGTATATTTTTAATATTATAATGGGACCTTTATTACTTTACTAGCTTTGGATCCCAGCGTTGCCCAGGGGAGTCATAGTTAGTCGTAAAATTACAATCTTAGCTACTTTTCCCGATAAAAGTGAACCCACTCAATTTAGAATCTCAAAAACCAAGATAAGAACATTCCAGTGACTCTCCCCAATCGAAATTTGAGGCAAATCGGCCCAGAGGTTTCCGAGTTATGATCGGACAAACAAACAGACAAACAGATATTACAACTTTATATATATATACTATCTTGGGAATCCAGCTTTGCCTAGAGTTTTCCCTATACAAGTCAACCCAACCCTTGGTTCTACAGAGTTTCTCAATCAACATTTGAAGCAAATCGGTCCAGGAGTTCGCGAGTGATGAGCAGACATCCAAACACACTCGCAAACAGAGATTACTTCTTAATATATATATATATATATATATATATATATATATATATACAAAGATATCGTTTGCTGAATTTTGTTCCTCCTTTATATTTCTTGCAGCCCAATAGTTCTTCATTTTAAGCAATACTACCTGTTTGAGAACTAGAAAACTTTGGAAAAGTAAGGACGACTTTTTCACCTTAAATAGTCCAATGACTATGAGACACAGTAAACTAGTAAAAATATTTGCTTTGTACCAACATAAAATACAATTTTGTGGTATTGTTTTAATGTCGTCTTTCTAATCCACCGTTTTCTAAATGGTTCTCACTGTAAAAAAATATCCAAATACCAACCTATTTTTTACTTAAAAACTTAACATTTTGTTAAAAATTACTAAAACCAATTCTACTAACTAAATTCTATTCGATCAGAATTGAAACAAATGGGGATTCAGATTTTTTTTAGCGTAACAATCAACGAGGTTACAGTGTATAGAGTGATGGTGTACGCTAATCAACGAGGTTACAGTGTATAGAGTGATGGTGTACGCTAATCCTTTACTAATTGTACAGACCATTTACTCCACTTTCAAAAGTTACAGTACTCGGGGGTGATTTCTGAAAATATTTAAATGGAGATTTGTTTTCCTTGTAACTATTAAAATCCAATACTTCTTTATCGTGTGCAGGATTACATTTTTACATGAAGACGTACCATTACAGTCTTTTAGACAGCAATATTTCATCGTTAAGAAACTGTTCTGAGAAATTGAGTAAAATTAAAGATATACAACCTCCCATACACTTGTGCTCCGAAAGTGTACTGCATATTTGATGTCTGTACAGTATGAATAGGCCATAATCTCTTAATATCCTTTATCAGTAAACTATCCCAAGTGTACACTCAGGCTAATACAAACGGAGAGGTAGCTACCCCCTGGGCTTTCCAATAAAAGAGCTGCTTAGAATGCCCGATTCACAACTGTGCCTTTTAAATCAATTTATTTGAGCATTAATGAGTGAGATGTCGTCTTTTCCTTTAAAAAGATGAGGGAGATGTCGTCTTTTCCTACGCACAAATGTTAATTTCTGTGAGTTTCCCTTTTTTATCTTTACTGCATAAATTCACTATTTTTTTTATAAAAAATCGCCATTCAGCTATTCATAGAAAATCTAGGATATATCAGGAAATGAAAATGATCCAACGTGTCCGGATCCAGCAGGCACGATTAAAGGTTTAAAGGGTACAATTCTTTTACTTTATAATTAAAATTAAAATTACGTACACTGTCCCATTAAAATGATGATTTAGTTTAATTATGAAGATAAACAATTATAATTAATTAGGAAAAAAAGTAAAAAAGCTGAATAAAGTAAAATAAAAGTAAAATATTGCTTGTATTCAAATTTTGCAAAGACTATAAACCATGATATTTAGATTGACATTGTGTGCACGCATTCAAGCGTAGATATACGCGCACGCACCTCTGCACCCCCCCATCCCCTCCATGCACCATACCCCCTTCTAGCACCAATACCATCATACACCTCCCCCCCGTCCCTCCTTAGCTCCTAACACCATAACCGAAATTAACGAATTTTGATTGCTGAAATATATCTTATTTGTTGAATAATTATGATCTTAAACAATAAGAATATTAACGGTGATTCTTCCCCTCTAACCCCGCCCCTCCCCCCCCTCCATCAAAGTGCACCTAGTTAATACTACTTAACTACAAAGAGTGATTAGGCTAATAAACATTTGTGAGCCCAAATTAAAGATTCTTTTTCACTTAATAACTTACATTGTAATTTTTAGTTAAGCAAGCATTTCTAGATTTTAAAAAATCGGTAATTTTAAGTTTTGTTGAATCCGCCAAAATTAGCAAAATAAAAACAAATCCCCGTAAAGTAAACCTTAACTCCAGGGCTCTAGGTTGAAATAAACCCTATTTCAAGAATTGAATTGATTGCGGAATTTCCAGGACCTGTCAACATTTTTTAAGAAGGTATATTATACCCGTGGTGTCCCGTGTCCGGTATCTAGGCCTTGAAAAAATGCAATTCGGTGAAATGCCTGGTGCAATTTCTTATACAGGTATACAGGTCCATAACTTTGGGGTTAAGTTTCACTTTTGCAAAGACAGATGGGGGGGGGCAAAGATAGGGGGAGGGGGCAATACATGATTAAAAAAATTGATGATATAAAAAGACTAGTTATGTTTGTGTATGTAAATCGATATAAATAAATCAAGAGCAAAGAACAAAGAAACAAAAATGATGGAAAAGGAATTGAGTCTTTGTAACAAAATCAAATATTTAAACCACAATATCTTTAGAACCCGATGTTGTAAACCTTTGATATTTCAAACTCTGATTATTTGATTTAACAGAATTCATAGTTTGAAATATCAAAGGTCTACAACATTTGGTTCCAAAGATATAGTGATTAGAAAATCAGAGTTTGTGACAAAGACTCATTTCCCTTGTATTCCATAAGATTGCCATGAAATTTCAATATGTTACTGCATTTGAAATTTCGAAATTTTAACAACTAAATTGTGACTTTATAGTGCTTAAAAATTGCCTTTTGATATTTTTTTCTGATTTTATATTTATTAAATATCGATTTAATTTCGAAATAAAAAATGTATAAACAAATTGGGATTTTCTCGAGAACAATAAAACAAAAAGCTCAAATTTTTATCATGGTTAAAACGATTGCATGTCTCATTCTTAGACATTTTATTAGATTATCAACATGAAGAATTGATACTGAATCAAATTTCAGGACGCAATTCTTTAAATTTCCCCCCGAAATATATAATTTAACCCTAGGCTGGCCTAATCTAATAAAATTAATTTTTAATTCCCACCCAGTCCTATAATTGATAATTTATCATTTTTATCAATGCTAAGTGTTTATTTTTTCTATCTTTCCTTACTTCTATTTAATTGGTTTTTCTATTTGTTAATGTCCAAAATATTCGAAACGGCTAAACCGATCAGGCCCAAGTCAATGACTCCCCCCCCCCGGAAAAAAATCGACGAAAATCATCTGAATACAGAAATCCATGAAAACAAAAAATCTGCTAAGTTTCTTAGCTGTATGATTGACGAAAAAAGATAGAAAGCAATATTTAACTGGAGCCCGACCCGCGGCATAGTTCCTTATATATATCCATCTATCTATTTTCTTTCTAATTATCTATCTGAACATTATCCGTCTATCTATTTTCTTTCTAATTATCTATCTAAACATTATCCACATAATTAATTTTCTAATTATCTTTCTAAACATTAACCGTCTATCTATTTTCTTAGTAATTATCTATCTAAACATTATCCGTCTATCTATTTTCTTTCTAATTATCTATCTGAACATTATCCGTCTATCTATTTTCTTTCTAATTATCTATCTGAACATTATCCGTCTATCTATTTTCTTTCTAATTATCTATCTGAACATTATCCGTCTATCTATTTTCTTTCTAATTATCTATCTGAACATTATCCGTCTATCTATTTTCTTTCTAATTATCTATCTGAACATTATCCATCTATTTAATTTTCTATCTGATTATCTATCTAAACATTATCCATCTATTTAATTTTCTATCTATGATCTATCTAAAAATTATCCATCTATTTTATTTTCTATCTAATTATCTATCTAATAATCCTCATACCGGCCTTGTTCTATTTTTTACTTTCACAATCCAACCTTTCTGCGCATATATTAGCGCTTAAACTTTACGCGCACGTGCTTCTCATGGGTAGTGGGGTCATCGGGTGGGTGTTTAGGAGNGGGGGGGGGGGGGAGTGATGGGATATCTTCTGTTGATCTTTTAAGCAAATAATTTCTGGAAGGGATTGACAACACAAGCCATGTAAGTTACATCTAGTTTTTTCCAGGCTCGGTAATGGACAAATATAGCACATTTTCCTGCTTGTCCATGCTGTAGAAAGCTACAAGTTGAATTAAAACAAATTCGCAACATCAGGGTGATAATGGTTTTGAAAGGAAGATTAATTAACATCATCATCGTTTAAAAAAAATATGAAAAAAATGTGATCCGTAAAAAGAAAAAAAGAAAAAAGATCAATTTAAAATAAAATACAAATAGCCTTATTAAAAACCAAGCTGTTGGTTTAAAATATTATAAAAAACTTGTTCTTAAATCTTAATTTTTAGAAAATACCCCTTTTAAAGTTTATTTGATCTACTTTCACTCCTCCTCTCCTTTCATCCAATAAATTAAGCCTCCCACGAGTTCGATATTCTC
Source organism: Eurytemora carolleeae (assembly GCF_000591075.1). NCBI lineage: Eukaryota > Metazoa > Arthropoda > Copepoda > Calanoida > Temoridae > Eurytemora > Eurytemora carolleeae. Next base: position 85,141 of record NW_019396479.1, on the reverse strand, counting down.
CCTTATAAGATTTGTCCCTTATGCCTTGAGGATGGATTTACATACAAGTTGAATGAAACCCATGTTATCCTTGTCTGCCCTACGGTCGGGTTTACTAGACATGCTAGGGGTATTGAGGCCTATAAGTCTGGACAGCTTGTCCGCCAGGTCCCAGCTGAGCTAGTTATGAGAGGTTTTCTTGGGGGGGACGGGGCTGATCCGGTTACAATGATGGCTAGGGCTAACAACCTCCAATGTGTCCTGGATGATTGGCTTCGGCAGGTTTCCTTGGCATAGTAGGTAGGTTGGGCTGTCAGGTCCAGGGGGTGCACTCATTTTAGGATGTGGTAAGGTATACTTCTGGACTTCGGTTCTGCCTGCCCCTGGGTAATACCTCATCTCAGGATGGCCTGGGGGGCCGGGTGTCCACCCGATGGCGGTTTGGGTTCCCCAAAATGGGGGAGCTTTCAGATCCTTTTCCTGATATTCCTGATAAATATATATTTATGACATTTCCTAACTACCCATAGCCCTTTCTTTAGGTCTAAAACAGGGCTTTTATACTAACTGCCTGAGTCTCCAGGCACACTGCCTGAATGAATACTTTTTCCTGTAACAAACCAAAAATTAAGTTTGACCCACTTTCAGTTTTTAGATTTTAATAATTTTTAGCTTTCTGGAAAGCATATGATATAAGAAAACGAATAGCACAAGTTTTGCAAACAAATGCTTGGAAATTATTTGCATACAATCCGTCAAAAGAAATTTGCACAATTTTAGTTTTTTCAAAAATAAGTATATTAATCATTTTTTGGACATTTTTTTGCAAATATTTTTACCTTACAACTGGATTTTGCAAAAAAATACAATTTTTGCAAATTTGCAATTTTTAGCAGATTCTAAAAGTAGAGCATAAGAGCTTTCCAATGATGTATCATTAGTCTTAGATGGACATCAAACATGGGATTCAGAGGGTGGGGGAGGGAGGGGTCGTGGTAAATAATTTCGGGGGAAAAAATCTAGAACCAGTTAGAGCAGAATTTTGTCTCTTTTTTATATGTTTTCGCCAGATTGAAATTACTTCGTCATTTTACTAGTTGGTCTATGATCTGATCCCCTGACACCAGTACATTTTACTAGTTTGTCTATGATTTGATCCCCTCTGCCACCAGTACATTTTACTAGTTTATCTATGATTTGATCCCCTGACATCAGTACATTTGTCAACGATTAACAATAAGACCCCCCCCTCCATGTAATGTCGTCTTCAACCTAAAAGCTCCTCTCGGAGACGAGAAACCAAACCAAACAATTTCAGCCCGCTTTTCTTCTTTGTTCTCCGACAACGGAGTATAAACGTTTATTAATTGTGAACCACTTCAAAGTTAAGCAAGAATATTTTAATATAAAGAATTAGTGACCTTCCTCAACATTTAATTGTTACTCTTTTCAGAAGTTTTAATGTATAAAAAAGCGTCTTAGGACTTTTCGACAGTTAACCCACAAATAGGCAAATAGATCGTAAGAATCTTTTCATTATAAATTTGTAAACCCTTGTAATAATTATTTATCATTATTCATTTAATTTTTTTTAGGAAATAAAGAGTTTTCTGCATTATCGATTTTGATTTGAGGGTTATTCCTTGTCTATTTGTTCATCGTCAGAATCTTGTTCCTTTGCGACAACAACATTATACTAGTTGGTCTATGATTTGATCCCCTGACACCAGTACATTTTACTAGTTTGTCTATGATTTGATCCCCTCTGACACCAGTATATTTTACTAGTTTATCTATGATTTGATCCCCTGACTCCAGTACATTTTACTAGTTTGTCTATGATTTGATCCCCTGACACCAGTACATTTTACTAATTTATCTATGATTTGATCTCCTGACTCCAGTACATTTTACTAGTTTGTCTATGATTTGATCCCCTGACACCAGTACATTTTACTAGTTTGTCTATGATTTGATCCTCTGACACCAGTACATTTTACTAGTTTGTCTATGAGTTGATCTCCTGACTCCAGTACATTTTACTACAGTGAAACCCTTAATAACGAATACATCAAAAGAATTCATGAAATGTCTAATTCTTCACTTTCTGATAATGGAATGTTGCAGATATTTAGTTTTTGAATTAAATGATTATATGGAACTCTTTAAAACTGTTCCCGCATATTCATGGCTATTTATCTATTTTCGCAAATACTGAAATTTACGTAATATAGTATAAAACTCATTGAAAAATTGTCAAGACGACATTTGATAAATTCATTCGATGTATTCGTTATTAAGGGTTTCACTGTAGTTTGTCTATGATTTTATCCCCTGACACCAGTACATATTACTAGTTTGTCTATGAGTTGATCCCCTGACACCAGTACATTTTATTAGTTTGTCTATGATCTCATCCCCTGACACCAGTACATTTTACTAGTTTGTCTATGATTTGATCCCCTGACACCAGTAAGCATGATTATGATGCCTTATACCCACTACCTTCAAGACATAATATTTGCAGAAACTATACAGGGTGTAGCACTAAACATGTTATACATTCTAGTGTCTCCCAGGACTCCCAGGATTGAAAATCATAAAACATACAAGATGTCTCAATAAATATGCAATATAATGTAATCAATTTTGGAAATCTATTTAGTTTTCTTGAAAATTTAGAAAATAAATAAGAAATTTGAGTTCTGCATATCAAACACTAAGCAAATGTACCTTGACAATTTTTCATAAACCAATCTCATAAAATTGGCTAACGTTCTTTATAATAACAATTTCACGGGGCGCGTTTCGCCCTTTTTCGTTGGATATAAACTAAGCCGTTTGTCTGCCATCAGAGTACATTTCGTACCAATATCAATAACATTATTGCAGGTAATTGCCTGTCTAAGATTTTCAAAAACATTCTTTTGTTGTAAATTTTTAAATTCTGATCGGGTACTTTTTTAAAGTGTACAGTATTTACTGCATTATTTACAGTCCATAAAACAAAATTTTTTCAAATCATCTCTTTAATTGGAAAGTTAAATATTGTTCTAGTTGAAAGTTTTTGATTTCGATTTTTCTTTGTCATAAACTGTCCAATTAATTACCCCCTGCCCTTCTCACTAATACCCCACAGTGCCACCCCTTTACTTCAACACTCCCACCCCTGTCCCCCTGTTTTACTTGATGAAAACAACACATGATGACGGCAAGGTTACAAAACTAATTAGATTTCTTGAAATCCATCTCAACATTTCGAACAACAGATACAGTGTGTCCAACTAGGGTTTCCAATCGGAATTCAGTTGTGAGGAATTGCGCGCAAATGTCCTCAAATTACGCTGTATTGTGCGGAATTGCACTGAATTGCGCGGAGTTTACAAGGCTCGCAACTGCGCGCAAGTAAAATCCACTTTGCTTGGAAACCCGTCGAGACATTGTCCAAACAAACAATTGACAATTTAAAGACGATTTATTGAAAAATAAAGTTAAAATCCTTCAAAACAGTAAACAAACTGACTATACTGAGTTCCCCAATCAAAATTTAAGATCAATAGGCCCAGAGGTTCCTGATTTATCATCAGACACACACACAAACACGAAGACAGACAAACAGAGATTACTACTTTATGTATAATAGCTTGGGAATCCAGCGTTGACCAGATTACTCAATACTCATAGTTACTCCCGCCGTTTACCCGCACTTGATCGATTTTACCAGGAAACAAAACTTTCGAAATAAAAGTCGACCAACTCTACTCAGAATCTCAAAACCATGCTAAGAACATTCTCGTTGTTTTCCCGAGTTCCCCATTCATTTGAGGCAAATTAGTCAAGGGGTTTCTGAGTTATGATCGGACATACAGAGTTTACAACCTTATATATAGATATAGATATAAATATTCTTCCAATTTAAAAACAGTTATATTCATGCATATCTATTATTTGAAATGCCATTTTTAGATGGACACACTGTATAATGTATATAGTTACACTACTGCAGCTGAGAGTTGAAACATTTGGTCGACAAATTATATATTGTTAAATTATATATTGTTAAACGGCTCAAGGGTTTTGGGATTCCAGTGCTAAAGTGTTTCATCTGAATTCAATTTCAATTATTACAAATATAGAATTCAAGATTTTGTATAGTAATTTGAAAATATGGTCACTTGTGTACCCTTAAAGCCATCGAGGTTATAGTGTATAGAGTGATGATGTACGCTAATCAACGAGTTTATAGTGTATAAAGTGATGATGTACGCTAATCAACGAGTTTATAGTGTATAGAGTGATGATGTACGCTAATCAACGAGGTTATAGTGTATAGAGTGATGATGTACGCTAATCCTTTACTAATTTTATAGGCCATAAACATAGAGAATAGAATATATAGAGAGGAATTTATTGGAAAAAAGTGTAAAACGGCCATTTTGTTGTACTGTTTCCATACTGCAGGTGTACTTCACATATTTATGCTATATAACCTTGGAATATCATTATATAGAAAATCTAAAATTATTGTTAAAAGAAAACCAAATTATGAAATAGGCTGGTTTCATAATTGACCAATGATCATTTCACATAGACTCTATGCCTTCCACTTTACAAACGATGATTTTCCGTTATAACTATAAATCAAATGATGTTTTTATTCACCTAATTCATTATAAAGTTTATTTAACAGTTTAAAAAATTCGAAATTGAAATGGATAGTCTAGGGAACATACTGTATTAATGTACTCTACTGCATACAATTTGTGAACATTTACATGATTTGTACACTTTCTTCACTCCCTTTCAGGCTGAAAGGGACTGAAGAAATTCATACCGAGAGATTCGTTTAATTCCTCTCTATATATTCTATTCCCTATGGCGAAAAACTATACCGAGAGCGTACTGCATATTTGTTTATCATAAGTTGATTCTGGCCTAATCTATAGTTTATCAATATAAGTAAACAGTTGTAAGTGTACAGTACAGCTAACTGAGCACACAGGTGGAGAACTATCATCCCCCCTGTTTAAAGCTGCTCTGAGTGCCTTTTTGGCTTCCTTACTTATTTCCCCTTTCATTGGTTAGTCTATTAAATATCATACAATTGTCAGCATTTATATCAATACAATCAAGACGACTTTTAGATTTAAGTTTTGATTTCTAACAAGCTTTTTTTAGATTAATATAGAAACTTTAAATTGGCAGCTTCTCTTTGTTTCCATGTATTTGTATCGTTGCATGCTGTTTGAAAGATTTGTAGATACCAAAACTGAAATCGAAAGTTATTTTCCTTGTATTGATGTTTACGATAACGACCGTATAATGAATATAAATTAATTAATAATGAAAACATGAAGATATTTGATGATATAACAACCAATTAAATGATTATTGATTGATTTATTTCCAAGAAAATGGCAAAGGAAGAGATTGACATTATCTAACTTTCTAATCCTAATATCTTTGAAACTTGTTGTGAAATCTGCTATATCATATAGCCAACTTTTTAAATTTACACCATGCGGTTGCAAAGAATTTGGAATTGGATATTTTTTCTTTTTGCTTTTCTTATAAAACTTTTTAAAACATAATTAGTTTATATTATTCTGTTTCAGCAATGATGAGAAAGAAGGGAGGAGAAAGAAAGAACAAAAAGAGAAGATAAAAATGGATTTAAATCCGCATCAGACAGTCGTCCGACTGTCTGTGCATAATTCGTCCTGGCGACCACCTGGACGACCGGGAGCCCTGGGACGATTTAAAAGTGATAAAAATAAGTCGTCCCTTCTCCAACAAAAATTGAACAAATGTTACCGGAATAAATTTTTTTCCAATTTTACTAAAATGTTATTTTTCTCATCTTTGTTATCAACAGCAACAGCTCAGCTTGATTTAGGTAAGAATGGCTAGGGGGGGGGGTTGAAAAGGGTAGAGGGAGGGGAGATTGGGAAGAGAGGCGGTCTTGTATAATCAAAGAGACAAAGAAGTTACAAAACAATAGTTTAATAAAAACAAATTTTATTGATGAATGCCTTTATTTTCCAATAATGCGTCAATTCATGCGTGACGGCCCTGCAATGCGTACACATTTGCGTAAAACTAAAGGTTTGTTTAGAAGCTGCGTTAGTGCGTAACTATGTGCTAGGAGAAAGCGTAATTCCGCGCAAATCAGGTTAAAAACCGGTAAATTCAAGGTTGATCTTTGTGTGTCTCTTTCTCAAAAAATAGATTATTGAAACGGGTTTCAGAGTAAACGGATAGAAAAGGTTAATTTGTCCACACCTTGGGCTGGAAATTTAAAAGTAGCAGAATTTTATAAATCTTATTCTTGGTCAGCATTTATCTGCAGATTTTATTGTTTCTTTTTTAACACAAAATTTAATTAATTTTAAGGGGTGTACACCGGGTAAGGGTGGGTGGTTAGAGGACTATTGCCCCCCCCCCCTGTGTTCACTTCTAATAATCTTTATTTTGTTCTAGTCATATTATAATTACTTTAGCATCAGTTGAAAACCTGCAAACTTACGAGAAACGGAAGAAAATCAAACTTAAATTGAAATCTAAAAAGTTTTCAGTCGATCATAACTACAAGCGAAGAGCTTTCGAGAACAACAGCAATTTTTTGAATTTCTAATATCTGACCGGATAAATTAGTTTTAATCAAAATTTTAAAAATATTTAAAATTTTGTTTTCAATTTTAAGTTTTTCTAATTTTACTTACAAGCCGAAAAAAACTTGTTATCAATATACAATATTAAATTAATTTTTACATATGTATAAATGTATGTATGTATTTATGTATACATATGTAAACGTATGTTTGTGTGTTTATTTGTATGTTTGTTCATATGTTTATGTCTAAACATAAAGTCGTATGTTGAATACTAATGTGGGTATCCTGCATATTCTGTATACAACTCAAGGCATCAATAACATTTGTTGCCTTTGACCAAAGTTAATATGCAAATATGGAGGGTTTGGGTCGTCGGCTTGGTTGCCTGGACTATTATTTGTTTATTTAGATTGATGTTTGGGTGTTTCATGCGTACAGTTTCATGGGTACAGTTTTATATTTAAATGTATTAGAAATTATTAATTGTTAATTAGGCGGTTGCTTGTTCATTTGTTTAGTTTGGTGCATGTTTGTTGTTTTAGTTTAGGGCTTGTTTGTTAGTTTAGTTTGGTGCTTGTTTGTTTGTTTAGTTTGGTGCTTGTTTGTTGGTTTAGTTTGGTGCCTGTTTGTTGATTTAGTTTGGAGCTTGTTTGTTAGTTTAGTTTCGTGCTTGTTTGTTAGTAGAGTTTGTTGCTTGTTAAACAGTTTAGTTTGGTGCTCGTTTGGTTGTTTAGTTTGATGCTTTTTTTATTGCGTATTTTGGTGCTTGTTTGGTAATTTAGTTTGGTGCTTTTCTGATAGCTTAGTTTGGTTCTTGTTTGGTTGTTAAGTTTGGTGCTTGTTTGTTAGTAGAGTTTGGTGCTTGTTAAACTGTTTAGTTTGGTGCTCGTTTGGTTGTTTAGTTTGATGCTTTTTTGTTGCGTATTTTGATGCTTGTTTTGGGTTTTTAGTTTGGTGCTTTTCTGATTGCTTAGTTTGGTTCTTGTTTGGTTGTTTAGTTTGGTGCTTGTTTGGCTGTTAAGTTTGGTGCTTGTTTGGTTGTTTAGCTTCTTGGTGCTTGTTTGGTTGTTAAGCTTGGTGCTTGTTTGGTTGTTAAGTTTGGTGCTTGTTTGGTTGTTTAGCTTCTTGGTGCTTGTTTGGTTGTTTAGTTTGATGCTTGTTTGATTGTTTATTTTGGTGCTTGTTTGGTTGTTTCGTTTTTTGTTTTTTTGTTTTTTTTTTTTGTTGTTTTTTTTTTGCGTATTTTGATGCTTGTTTGATTGTTTATTTTGGTGCTTTTCTAATTGCTTAGTTTGGTTGTTTAGTTTGGTGCTTGTTTGTTAGTTTAGTTTGGTGCTTGTTTGGTTGTTTAGTTTGGTGCTTTTTTGATTGTTTAGTTTGGTGCTTGTTTGTTTAGTTTGGCGCTTGTTTGTTGGTTTAGTTTGGTGCTTGTTTGGTGCTTGTTTGTTAGTTTAGTTTGGTGCTTGTTTGTTAGTAGAGTTTGGTGCTTGTTAAACTGTTTAGTTTGGTGCTCGTTTGGTTGTTTAGTTTGATGCTTTTTTTATTGCGTATTTTGATGCTTGTTTGGTGGTTTAGTTTGGTGCTTTTCTGATAGCTTAGTTTGGTTCTTGTTTGGTAATTAGGTTTGGTGCTTGTTTGTTAGTTTAGTTTGGTGCTTGTTTATTAGTAGAGTTTGGTGCTTGTTAAACTGTTTAGCTTGGTGCTCGTTTGGTTGTTTAGTTTGAAGCTTTTTTGTTGCGTATTTTGATGCTTGTTTGGTGGTTTAGTGTGGTGCTTTTCTGATTGCTTAGTTTGGTTCTTGTTTGGTTGTTTAGTTTGGTGCTTGTTTGGTTGTTAAATTTGGTGGTTGTTTGGTTGTTTAGTTTGGTGCTTGTTTGGTTGTTTAGTTTAGTGCTTGTTTGATTGTTTATTTTGGTGCTTGTTTGGTTGTTTAGTTTGGTGCTTGTTTGGTTATTTATTTTGGTGCTGGTTTTATTGCGTATTTTGATGCTTGTTTGATTGTTTATTTTGATTCTTTTCTAATTGCTTAGTTTGGTTGTTTAATTTGGTGCTTGTTTGTTAGTTTAGTTTTGTGCTTGTTTGGTTGTTTAGTTTGATGCTTGTTTGATTGTTTATTTTGGTGCTTGTTTGATTGTTTATTTTGGTGCTTGCTTTTTCTTCTTCATTATGTGTTTGTTCATTGGTTTATTACCTTAATTAGTTTGTTTGGTTGTTTGATTTAAAACCTATCAAAAAGTTTTATTATGCTACATCAAATGCCCCTTTCCATTTTTAGAGAATTTTTATATTTCCTTTCTGTGCTCTTTGCATTACTAAAATTTGCCAAACATTTTTTGCTTAATTCCGTCTAATATTTTTCTTCTACTTGTGCATTACACATTTGTACGATAAATTATTAAACACAATTTATAGTTTTTGTTAATATCTGCTAGTATGTATCCTACAAAAACATATATTCATGTAAAATTGTAATTATATTTCTAAAGTTTATTCATGCGTAAAAACATTTGCGTACTGCACGTAATTTCTCATACCACTATACGTCGGACTTTGTATATACATTTGCGTATCTCGTAAAGCACAATACGCATAAATTTTTATCAGAATCTTAAGCGTATTATGCATTAAACCCCCAACTTCGTGTAAATGTAAATGCGTAAACGCATAAAGCGAAACAATACGTAATGCGTAAATATTAAATCGTCTAGATATGGGTTCGGGATTGTCTGATAGTAGAGTACAGGAGAGAAGTAACCTTGAATTCAAGAAAATAAGGTGAATATTATTAAAGGGATAAGGTGAATATTACTAAAGGAATAACGTGAATATTATTAAAGGAATAGGGTGAATATTATAAAAGGGATAAGGTGAATATCATTAAAGGGATAAGGTGAATATTATTAAAGGAATAAGGTGAATATTATTAAAGGAATAAGGTGAATATTATTAAAGAAATAAGGTGAATATTATGAAAGGAATAAGGTGAATATTATTAAAGGAATAAGGTGAATATTATTAAAGGGATAAGGTGAATATTATTAAAGAAATAAGGTGAATATTATTAAAGAAATAAGGTGAATATTATTAAAGGAATAAGGTGAATATTATTAAAGGAATAAGGTGAATATTATTAAATGAATAAGGTGAATATTATTAAGGGAATAAGGTGAATATTATTAAAGAAATAAGGTGAATATCATTAAAAGGATAAGGTGCCATGTCCACCATTTATTTATTGCTAACATTTAAAAAAAACTATTTGCTTTACAATAACGTTAAATACACATATCATTTATTAAATAAAATGTCGTCTACCTATTCCACAATTATCAGTGTCCTACTGTAACGTTTATCAAATATGTTTATTATTATTTTTTTAATTGCAAATTTTTTATTGTCCATAAATAAGAAACCATACAGTGCATGAATTTCCCATAACATTTAATTGATATAATAAAGTTTATTTATTTGTTTATGTTTAATCATTTATTGAAACCGGAAATAAGAAATTAAATTAAAAATCATCCATTTTGTTTTTATCATGATTTTTTACCTTCTATTTAATTTTAAAGGGACTGTCAATGTAACTGTAATAGGCCTACTACTCGATTTGCAACGGTTCCCTTTAATTATTGAAGATGTCGAGTCAATTTAATTCGTTTTTTATTTTGCAAAAATTTACTTTTTATAAAATATTTCTACCAGTATTCCTTTAAAATTCGGTGATGGTGATGGACCAAACCTCTATAGAGTAAAAAAAGTAGATGTTAGTTCCACATTTATTGAAAATATATTTGGGTCTGGGTTGACCCTCGTCAGTTCTAATGATATATTAAGTATTTCTTTGTTTTTTAATATTATGTTAAAAAAAAACAGAATATTAGAGACCACACCTTTTTTTCCTCCAAAAAAAGAGAAATTTTCCTTAATTATCTATCTGTCTAAACCTACAGTGAGAACCAGAAAAATGTGGAATATGAAGACGATATAGAAGTAATACTTAAGTATGTTTGATATCCCTATAACCCAGCAAATAGTTTTATTTGTAACTTTTAATTCACTTATTAAGTAAAATGTTTACAATGCAAAATTTCTTTATTACATGTACATTGGACTATTTAAAGTTATTTCCTGAGTCTAAAAGTCGTCTTTCTATTCTAGAGTTTTCTAATTCTCACTTAGTCTAACTTTGAATTGTATAATCACGGGAAGAGAGTTCCTGAAGAAGTACGAAAGAAAAGGGCGTCATGATTTCATTATTTTTTTTTAGATGGGCCCGATCTACAACTGAGGCCCCGGATTTGTTGTTCTCTGCTGATGGGTCCGCAGAACATACGGAGCGAGTCCTTTTTAGTCCTGAGAGGACCAGGGTCCAGGATAGGGCGGGACAGGACGTGGTCCGAGCTGCGGAAAATCCGGACCAGTTTCCTAAAGCGTCCTTCCTGGTCCCTTTCGGACTACGGTTAGTCGCATCGGACGAAAGAACATTAAGAAAGGTAAACAAAATAATAGTTTTGGTAATTTCCTAGAGAACGATTTGTATAATTGATCATGTGGCCGCAGCGCACGGCTCCCTAGCCTGTCCTAGCCGCGGCGCTCGGCCCCTAGCCCTTTCTAGCCGCAGCACTCGGCCCCCTAGCCTATCCTAGCCGCAGCGCTCGGCCCAGAAATTGTCTTAACCTAACCTAACCCTCAATAATAAAAAGTAAATATACAATATTGATCGAAGGGGGAGAGGGGGAGAGGGGGGTCCAAAAATCGTTCTCTAAGACGGACCCGTAATTTTTACCCTACATTTGGGGGGTACTTAATATTCATGTGGGGGGGGGGGGTTTTATAGATCTTGATCCAGTAAAGCTAATGTGCTTTATTTTTATAACCATACAAATAGGTGAAACTCTAAAATAGTAAAAACGGTTGACATATAAATGCTTAAAGTGTACAGTATGAACCATCATCATGGATCAAACTCTTTTTAAAGAACCCTCGAGAAGAAAGGAGAATAGGAATTATCTTTAGATAAGTTATCTGAGGTTTTTTTATTAATAACTTTTTTCATTTTTCGCAGCCATTTCCTTTAACCTAAAAATTAGCTCAATTCATTTCTAATTAAAACGTCATGTTGTCTACACTGTAAGTATTTCCTAGACTTATTTTGACGAAATAATAAAAGTTCTGAACGCCCATAAACTGCAGAGAACCCGATTACTCTTTACAAAGTCTAATCATTATATTTTCGCAGTCTATTGTAGGAAACCTTTGGTATTTTAATCAACGAATTTTGTTGAATAAAATTTGAGATATTAAAAATTTTCCACATCTGGTTACGAAGACATACATATACATAGGGAATAGAAAATTATGTTTTAGCACAATGGAATTGAGTTTTTGCAACACACTCTGATTTTCTAATCCATATATCTTTCCAACCCAATGTTTTAGACCTGTGATATTTCAAATTATGAATTTTATTAGATCAATTAATCTCAGTTTGAAATATCAAAGGTTTACATCATTAGATTGGAAAGATATAAGGATTAGAAAATTTCGATGTGTGGCAAAAACTCAATTCCTTTGTAAGATCTGATTTTCTTTAAAAAGACAAGTTTAAATTTTTACATTTAAAGATTCCAACATGACAAGTTACAATCAATTCAATGCATGTATAATTTCAATAAACATCGGTTAAAGTTTTGATTAAAATCTCAAGACATATTTCCTCGTTTAGACCTTTGCAAAATTAACAAAAAGCAGTCTAGAGTCTAGTTCAAACTACATAACACTGGTTGTAAAAATGCTTTAAAAATGTCTAGACTACATTTTGCTTCGAGTTTAAGGAAATCTAAAATAAGGGGGAAGGGGGGGGGTTGCTACAAGTGACTGGTGACGTCATTTTAAAAAAGTGACTGGTGACGTCTCCATTTACAGATTGACATATTCGATTTACAACGGTACTCTTTTTCGGATCAAGCATGAATGAGATTTCCATCTTCGTTCTCTTTAAAATCATATTTGGTAAATGTTATTTCTCTTAAATAGTGCCTTGCTGATTTCTGCTTTAGAAATATTGGAGAACATTATCAGAACTGAACACTTTTCAAGTTTGAAAACGACGATATCTTTAGCATTATTGATCAGATGAAACTGTAAAGGGTACTTTGGCAGTTCCTTTAAAGATTTTCAAAATAAATCAATAAATCAAAAAATGTTAGTGTTTTAACATTGAACTGGTGTAAATATGGGATAATATAGATGGCCACATTGATGATAGATTAAATATATGAAAGATAAATGTATAAATATATAAATAGATCGATATAAATTATTAAAATAGAAAAAAATATATATTTACAATTCATAATTAGATTAATATACGAATAAGATAAATAAATATATAAATAAAAAAATCGAGTTTATATTATGTAGATTAAAAGTGTTAAAGATCTTTAAAAAAATGCGATGACATTTTTTGGATAAAAATAACGAATTTTATTTTTACGATACTCTTCTAGAAAGCGTTAAAATCTAAAAATTACAGTTATTCAGCTCTCCGATTTTTTCTTTTTAAATTTGCCTTTTTTAATATTCGTTTAAAAAAAATTAAATTTAAATACATACCATAATAAATACATTTACGAATAACCGATTGTAATCAACTACATATTTATTTCAACTACAATATAATCAACTACATATTTATGTCAACTCTGCTTAACTGAGAAAACGCTTATCATCCTGACAGATAGAACATTATCAATGAATAAAAGACATGAAATTATGTCAAAATGTCGACATAAAAACAAGATGCTTCTAGTATGTATGTAGTGTGATAAAGTATGGTATTTTTAACATCATGTTTGTTTTATTGTATGTATCTATATGTAACATTGATTTGAAAATTAATTTAACATCTCGTAAAAATCCGCGAAACATCTGTAAAAAATTCTCCAACCATTCATACTGATGATTACATAAACATGAAATAAGCATGAAACAATTTGTTTATGAATAAAATGTTATAAGAAGATTGTTGCGTTTCAACTGATATTTATTTTTTTGTATATTGAAAATACTCAGTTCCTTTGCACATGATTTAATTGAATGTTTTCTTTCAGCCTTGTTATTTATATAAAGTGGTTGAATCATAGATAAATAAATAAACATAGATAGCTTATGCACACAAAATCACCAAGAATTGTACAGTCCGCAAACTCATACTTCTAGGGGTCAAAGTGTACTTCAATAATAAGCGGGATGGTTTGGTGTTTTAATGGATTTCATAATAGAGTGTAAAATAACTCCGGGATTTGAACAACAATATTTCACTGAGCAATATATCATATTGACGAGAGCTGAAGAAGGACATGAGAAGGACTAAACTAACTTAAATTTCTCTCTACAGAACTCATGTTCACCACAAGTACTCAATGACATGAGAACAGCCAATGTTCACAGCCGACCTAGTTAATCTATATAATAGGAATATCTTTAAAACATCTCTGTATATTTATATCTTTCAAGATGAAAAATGTCGTCTTATGCGCAATCTATCTTTATCTAAGGGTTAAATGAAATGTCTGTATTATGTATATTAATATAATGGTAAAACAAGAGAAGGAAATGAAATGTCTGTATTATGTATATTAATATAATGGTAAAACAAGAGAAGGAAATGAAATGTCTGTATTTTGTATATTAATATAATGGTAAAACAAGAGAAGGAAATGAAATGGCTGTATTATGTATATTAATATAATGGTAAAACAAGAAAAGGACATGAAATGTCTGTATTATGTATATTAATATAATGGTAAAACAAGAGAAGGAAATGAAAAGGGCAAGCTAACAACAATATTAAAAAGAAAACCCCGAATCACAATTGTCAACCTTTTGTGAACGCGGAAAATATGAAAATATCAAAAATATCAGAAACTGTTCTAAATTTTAGATTTTGTGAAAAGTAATCTAGTAAATTATAAAATTTTGAACTTGAGCCAACATGTGAAGTTTACTCGCAATAAACATAAAATAAGTGTGCATTGTATAGTACTTGTCAATACGGATTTTATGACAGAAATATAATAGAAAATGCGTTTATTAACATTGAAATAATATTCTGTAATTACATGTGTGACCCTCTATTTATTAAGTGGTATTTTCTGATTACCAATGGCGGCCTCAAAGCTTTATATGATCTAAGAATCCTGTTGAAGTATCCATTTCCTATGAAAATAAATTTTTTTGGCTTCTAAAAAAATACCTACGTATTTTTGCTACAGAAACATTGAAGTTTTTGAAATGCAGGGTCAGTTAAATTTACAATTTGCAGTCCCTTTAAACAATAAAATTGTAAATATTGAATTAAAATGATAATGTAGGAATTAAAATGATAATGGAGGAATTAAAATGATAATGGAGGAATTAAAATGATAATGGAGGAATTAAATTGATAATGGAGGAATTAAAATGATAATGGAGGAATTAAAATGATAATGGAGGAATTAAAATGCCTAATAACCCGCGAATATAACATTGATTTAAATGCTCATATCATTTATTTTATCTATTTAACGAGGCCAAAGTTTTCCAACAAATCATAGAAAAGTATCAATTTAACAGGATTTCGTTTAACTATCTAATAAAGTTTTAAACTCATTTTTTTGTCTCTGCTGTATGAATCCGCACTTTTACAGAGAAACCTCAATTTAAACTTATAAATTTTCAGAAAGAGAAACAAGAATAACATCGTCAGTTTTGCTCCAGGTTTAACGGGTATCATTGTGAATTCTGTAATGCACCTTTTTAGATAAAGGCTATCTTAAAATTATTTTAACAGTCCTTTCAACAGTCCTCCTCAGAATTATATTGCATTTTCTATATAAAATTATATAGCCGGAGTCTACACTAGTGGATATTTTAACTGAAAAGCTAAGATTTAGCAACCCCCCCCCCTGTATGTAATTGTAGAATAAATGCAGAAATTAATGAATGCTGCCCAAAGAAAACAAGTCTTAGCCATTGCCCAATATTCTAATGTTCTAGTGATGCAAACTGTAAACCAGAAAAAGGTTGGAGTTTATACCGAGGGGGGGGGGGGGCCCCAACGGAAGTGAAAAAGGTTAAGCCCTGAAACTTTAAAAAGTAGGGATTGTGAATAAGATTAACTATTAAATGTATGTTAACTATCATATTTGTATTTGATGCTTGAAAAAGTATAACGCATTTTAAAATCCTAAATTTCCGTTCTCCCGCCTTCAAATCATTAACAACAGATAATAATGCAGGTTGAAGCCTAGGGGTTTATGAAGTAGCTATTCAATCTTGTATACGGATATGTATATATATAGATCTTCAATCTTATATATATATAATTATTTATAAATATATATTTATAAATAGATAAATTGATGATAGATCGAATAGATGAATAGATATATAGAATATAGATGGCCACATTGATGATAGATTAAATATATGAAAGATAAATAGATGAACACATAAATAGAAAAGATAGATAAAAAGAAAAAGATTATAATATATAGATTAAATGTGTTTTTGCATAAAAAGAAGAATAAGATAAATAAATATATAAATAAAAAAATCGAGTTTATATTATGTAGATTAAAAGTGTTAAAGATCTTTAAAAAAATGCGATGACATTTTTTTTTATTATATATATTTTTATTCAATCTTATATATGTAATTTGTTTCTTGTATTTTTCACATTTTTAACAAAACGTTTACCTTTAGAGAAAACCCTAACATTTTGTGCGAAATATTAAAACTTTAAACATTTTTGATAGAAATTGCGAACAGAAGTTTAGGATGTGAGATATCAATAACATTCTGTTCATAATATCGAAATGCTTTCGGTTATGCGACCCTAAAAACAGCATATTTTTATTGCAACATTTTTTATCTGATTTAAAGTTTTTTTTGGGGCCCGAGTGTATTTAGAGGATCGATTAACTATATTTACGTCTAATTGTTCCTTGACTTGCCCCTCTAGGCTGATGGATTGATAATTCTACTGACCGTAATTCTATCTTTAATTCATAGGGTTTCAGGGCAAAATCGTTGTAAGGGACTGTTCATGTAATTATCCCTTTTTTTGTAGAGTGACATGTTCCACGCTCCTCTGACCTCTAAAAGTAAATTAAACCTAAAGTCTGACCGCGTCAACCTTGTTGCACCGGCTAGTCCTATTGAGTGTCTGCTTTATTTACCCAATGTCCGGGCGATAGAGTACAAACTGGGACCGGAAAGGTTGACACGGCTCGGAAATTCAAATGTACTACGGCTGCCCGTGGTTCGATTCACAACAGTACCTTTCAAAGCTTTAAATAAAGGATTGTTTCCAATTGTGGATTTCTCTTTAAAGGACTTGTGGATTTCTGCTACAGAAGCAATGGTGGAACTTGTGAGAATTAAACTATTTCAGGCTAGGAAAGGGATAGAACTTAGTGACCATATAAAGGTTCTGTTGTGAATGAGACATGTTCACATTTTAAATCTCTCAAAGTAAAATTAAAAACATGACTTTTCTGTTGACTATTAATCAATTCACAAAATGATTTTAATGTAATGAAAGACATAAGTCTTGCTGTAAATTTAGTATTTTTTTATTGCCCAAGATTTTATTTTTAAACGCTTGAATAGGTATTCATGGGGCTAAAACTTTTACAACATTTTAGGACTAAATTATTTTGAAGTTAAAAATTTTGTGCGAAATAGTGCAATTCTAAAACACTATTCAACTGATCAAATGATCAACTGATCAACTGATCAATTGATAAACTGATCAACTGATCAACTGATTAAATAGTGGCAACCAATTAAAATGTTAGGAAGGTAGAGATAAGATAAAATAAAGGATTTACGCCCAGTGTTCATCCCTCTAGATTTGAAAAATCCTTTTTTGAACCAGACATATTAAATGTTATGATGTAAACATTTTTTTGCTTACTAATTGTAATGCGGGGGGGGAGTCTGTGTTATAGACAGGATGGAGTGGGGGTATAAAGATTACAGATAGTCAATATAAAACATTCCAAAGATGGGGAGGGGAGGGTTAAATATTCTAGGCCTTACTTTTAAGTGTCGTGATGTGTTAATTAAAAAGATCATTGCAACAAATTTTCATTAACTTTGAGTCAACTGTGAAAAGAGGCAATCAAATTATTACTCTTAGGTTTTGAAATTTTGAGATTTAATAACTTTGTAAAATGCTGGATAATAGTAATACTAAGTAATACTGGCCTGCCAGATAACAGCGTGTACTGGCCCGATCCTATGGTACAGTACGTCTCCTTAACCAAACTAACATACGTCAGGGGTCAATTTTCTTGCCATAGTCCTGTCGGAGGGCTTACTATGACAACTCCCATGGCGCGTTCAGACTTTTTACAGTACCCGGCCTAATCCTAGACCGACCCCACTGGCTTAGTCCACCGTGGGGGGACAATAATATTTTGTGATGGGTTATGTAGGTAAAATTAAATATGCATAATAATACAGTAAAAGGGACTATCAACGGAATTTGAAGTTACGATCCAGAAAGAGTGCAGCAACGGTGCCCATTAAAACCTGTAAACTTTATGAGGATGATATCCTAGTTTTTCTATCTTTATATTTATTTTTCTGCTTTAAAGGGAGTGTTCGCGAAAAATGAAAGGGGGTATACTTAAGGCGAAAAATAATCGCTTTTGATCGCTACTAATCTTACTTCTATCTGTTGCGTCTATAAGGAGAAATTTGTTATATACGACTTATACTGAAGAACGCTGCGTCCAAACAAATTCAGAAAGTTGCAATATACGACTCGGAAAAATCAAATTAATGTAAAAAAATTCATTCAGATATTACAATCTATAGTCATCGATTATTTTTCGACGCATTTCGGGTTTGGACAATATTCTTCTTCGTCTCAGAAGATAAATCTGCTTTTTTACAGAAATCGTAGGTAATCAACTTTAAGCTGGAGAAGTAAGGATATTTCACTCAAAATGGAAAAGATAAAGATTTATAAAGTATCGAATTGTGAATGCTTAAATTTAACAGCAAACTGTAAATTTCGATCAAAATTTGACCAAGTAAAAATTAATTTTTCCCTTTTACTGTATATACACTTTTTTGTCAGCGGATATATTCTTAATAAAAGTATAAAAGAGATTAACTTAATTAAATTGAAGAAACAAAACGCATCTAGCCTGGTTAGTCCAATATGGAAGGACCATTTGAAATGAAATGTTAATTTCCTGTTTAAATACCAAGGAAAAGGGGTTTTCAACTTTATACCTCATAAATATATATACATGTAGGAGCAGGTTGCATACACGAAATTCAGGCCTGGCTAATTTAGGCCTTACTGTCTAAACTTAGGTTAATGCAAGCAGAACCCTAAATTGGCATGTTATACCGAGGGTTAAACAGGGTGGCCCAAAAAAAATAATCAAGATTTTTATCACTTGACAGGGATTTTATTAGTCAAAAACGTATTGTTTTGAGCGATATTGACTTAAAGCTTGATTTTAATTTCTGATTGTAACTTTTTTTGAACACTCCAAGNGTGCCCGAAAATATTATTCAAATTTCTTGTAAACATTAAATATTATTATATACTACATGCTAACCCCCAAGTTCCTCAATTAAACCTCGGGGTGCGTCAACTATTTACGTATACCTACTCCATCAATGCGTATGTTGTGCATATATCCTGGTTTTCAAACTTAGAGTTAAGAACATTTATAAAATGTAAAACAAATTGATAAAACGAAATTTTACAAATTTGATAGATAGATAGATAAAGTTTAATGCTAAAATACATCTGCGTATACAGAACGAGTTTACAATTACAAATTGATGATTTTGAGTATAAGTATAAAGCAATTAGGTGGAAAATATATTGTCCATAGCTCTTGGCTGTTTTGATTTTTTTGCCACATAATTTCAATATTAATAAAAAAATATTTTTATCTTATGCAAAATAGTTTATATATTAATTCGAATAACTAGAGTTTAAAATAATTTTCTGACATGTACACAACAAAAAATTAAAGCATATCAAAACATATCTAATTAGTTTTACATGAATAGCAATTCGGTTTAAAACACATTGTAATGTTACTTTCAAAAAGAGAATTTATTAGTCTATTTTTAAATATACTTAGAAAGTTGCTTCTATTTAAGAAGAGGGCTTGATGGTAATTTCTGTAATGACTGAGCTCATATCGAGAATGTCAAGTTGATCTTTCAAAGTTTCCAAGCTTTTTAAAAATGTTTTCAAAAGATGTAGGAAGAAGTTTATTTGTATACTTATACATAAATATAGCTTGGTTAAAGTCTACTAGATCATTGATCTTTAGAATCTTATACTAAAGGAAAAGAGGATCACTATGAGATGTGGCTTTTGAGTTATCAATTAATCTTATTGTACGTTTCTGTAAAATGTGAATTTGTATCATTTGTGTTTTCCCCAAGCTGAAATTTCTATATATATGATCGAAATAAAGAGTTTGAAATGGTTAGTTTAATAATTGCGCGAAGAGAAACGCTAACATTGAGTAAATATATTTCATTGGAAACCTAACAGAAATTGTAACTACAGCGCGTTCTAAATTTAATGCTTAATTTTACTTTGAAATTGAAGAATTTTAATCCTTATAGTTAATAAAATTATAATAATTATTAAATTCTTAACTTTTATTTTATTTCAGTTTGAGGCTTTGGAGGAAATCATCAAACCGTCGAATATCCGAAAACGAAACTTCAGCGCCTCCATCTCCTCCGTTACATCGGAGACAAGCATTGGGAACAAGACCAAGGACATGTCAAACAACGACCTTGACGAGTCCGTCACCAAGGATAACGAGGACCTGTCCCCCGAAGACTCAGTTATTGCGGATTTATCCCGTGGTTCCAAGATCCGGTTGATTTCAACCGCAACGCCAAAACAGTCGGAGGACCGTTCGCGGATTTGGATTAAACGGACAACCGCTGTTCCGCCGCAGCGGAGTTCTAGTGTAGAAAAACGAGGGCGAGTGAGGCTTCGTTCTCATTTGGGTAATACTCCAAAGGTTACAACACACCTGCCGAACCGGAAGGAAGAGGAGAAATCAGGGTTAAACGACGGAGAAGGGGAAGAGAGAGGGGCGAAAAGAGACCGAATGCGATCTTTTAAAATAAGGTACGAAATAGTTTATTTTTTCATGTCATTAAATTTATCTTGTAAATATATCTTTCTTGATTTCAGACGCCCCAATAACACTACAAGTGATATTGTGACCCCTGAAGATGGTATTGACACCCCTGTGTCGGATCTAGAAGATGGTGGTGTGACCTCTAGTCCTGATGATGGGAGAGATATGAATCAGAACAATACTCACAACGCAGCCATACAGGTAGATCACAGCTATTCTTGACATAAACAATCCAACAATATTTTGACACAAATGTTTATCAGGAGACAACTTCGACAATGACTTCATCGACCTCTACTCGCCCGTCGACAACCTCTCAAGCATCCTCAACATCATTTTCGTCGACATCAACAGCGTCAACAGAATTTTCGACCGAGAAGTCGACAACAGAAATAATTCAACTATCAGGACTCATGAAGGATTATAAAGATATTGTTCGAGGTGTCCAACCAACAACAACAACAATAAAATCAACAACAGATAAGATAGATGAAACTACATCCACAACCACAACAACTGCAACAACTACAACAACATCAAGAGAAAACGAAACTACAACCAAAGCAACCCCTTCTACAACTTTTAAATCAACATCACCTAAATTAACCACAACTACTTTAAGCACTACAACAAAAAACAATACAGTTGAGGAAACAACTACAACAACAACAACAACAAGAACAGCAACTACAACAACAACAACAACAACTACAGAGACAAGCCAACCTGAATCAACCTCCAGGTAGAATTAAACGTGATAATAATAACAATAACAATAATTATAATGATAATAATAATAAAAATAATAATAATAATAATAATAATAATAATAATAATAATAATAATAATAATAATAATAATAATAATAATAATAATAATAATAATAATAATAATAATAATAATAATAATAATAATAATAATAATAATAATAATAATAATAATAATAATAATAATAATAATAATAATAATAATAATAATAATAATNGAGGGGGGGGGATTACAATTTAAGTTGTAAGAAAAGATAATTCTAACTCTCAAATTATAATAACTAATAGAATAAAGCAAAGAAATCATTACTAAAAATCTACCTTTATTTTCAGTTTGAAATGAAAAGTTTAGTGTGACCTACAAAACTGTGGAATAGAAAGATTGCTAGAATGATTAGTTATGATTTTAAATAGTCAAATAAACATTAAACATTAAACACAGCAACTGCGCAGTAAACACAGACCCATTTCTTTTAATTTTGATTTTGAGCTGCTGCAGTAAAACAACGAATACACAAAAATTTCTCGAATGTCGTCTTCCTATTCCACAGTTTCATGAATCCCAACACTGTAAGGATACGTTTAAAAGAAATAAGTTTCCTTTTGCAACCACTAACAGCGGAAACGCCTCCTTCCGTTGGATCTACGTGCAGGGGCGGGACATAGTGTATGTGGAGGCGTTTCTTAAATATGTTACGCCCTGTCTAACAAGCGGGGAAATTTAATTTTACGAGATGCGAGGGTGGAGAAAACGGGGGGGGGAGTTATCCGGAAAGAGAGGGTAGGGAGTTCGGTATGGGGGGGGGAAGTAAAAATGAACCTCTTATGAGTTTTGAAGGTATGGAGGTATCTCCTAATATAGATCGATCTTGGCAAAGATGGTGTCCTTCATCCATAGATTTAGTAAAAAAAAGGATAGTTTAAGATTATATAATTTATCCATGGATATATCATGAATAGGATTGGTTTTTATTTGTCTAATGCATTGATAAATTATATACATGATTGGTTTAGATTATGCCATTTATCCATACATATATCAGATGGTTTAGATGGTCTGATATCTATGGATTTATCAAATACATGATTGGTTTAGATTATGCCATTTCTCCATGCATATATCAGATGGTTTAGATGGTCTGATATCTATGGATATATCAAATACATGATTGGTTTAGATTATGCCATTTATCCATGCATATATCAGATGGTCTGATATCTATGGATATATCAATTACAGGATTGGTTTAGATTAAGTCAAAGCAAGTTAAAGTCAAGATAAGTTTACAATTGATATTTAAAATAATCAATTTTACAATGATAAAATGTAAACTAATCAGTTGTATTTTATCATTTGTTACTCTAATGTGTCCAATTTATTTGAAATAGTCAAAACCAAACAATTTTAAACAATGAAATAATCCAAAGCGACCAAGTCACGAATATCCTTGGTTTTCTCAGAAATCTGAACAAGGCCTCGAGACAAAAGAAGTTTCCAGAAATGATTCAGCCGCCATTTTGAATCAATCGCAAAAACCGGTTCTGGAAGAATCTAAACCAGAACCAACTCGCATCGCGGGTAAGTATGTAACTCATGAGCAACGTGTTGAACAGGAAAGAAAACAGGAAAAAATTGCTGAACAGGAGCAAAAGCAGGAGAAAGACGCTGAACAGGAAAGACTTGAAAGGGTGAGGGCTGCAAGAATTGCTCTGTTAAACTCCGGAATTTCTCCAAGTTTCAATTCTGTTTCATCAACAAGATCTCCGCCATTTAAACCTATATTTCAAGGAAAACAAAGCATCAATTTGTAAAGTTCAAAAATATATTTTTTATTTATTTTTTCCAAAATTATCATTTTATTTACATATTTTTTCTAATTCAATATCGATATCCACATCTTAATTTATTCTGCTGCCCAGCAGGCCCCCTACCCCCTCCCTCCACCAAATTTGATATCTATCTTTTATCTAAATTAGTAAACGTGTTTACTCTCCAGGAGATCAAGTTTAAAAACTAAACATGGCCGTGGAATCATTTCTCATCAAATTCGTGTGGTCTCTACCAGTTCCTGCCAAATATGGTGTTTCTTGAAATTTTTTTATGTTTTCTTTTTTTGATTAACAAAGTTATCATTATTGATTCAAAATTTAAGTTTTTTAAACATTAGTATGAAAATAAAAAATGGCCGCAAAGGTAAAGGTTGTCCCACCAAATATAAAAGTTGAAATGTGATTTGAAAGCCCTTTTTTTACTTTGAAATAATTTCCTGCATTTATTTGTCAACAAAATTCAAAGCAAAAATTTTACATAAAATCACAAAAAGACCAAAATGTGGCAACCTTTTCTGTGCTTTTAATATTACCAAAAATATATGTTGAAGTTCTGTTTAGGTTTAGACAGTTTGGGTTTTAATTAATAAATTGAAATCTGGAAAAAATAACTTTAAAAGCACAAAAAGGCAGACCATATTTTAGAAATTCCAGAGAATTTTATGATTATTATTTTAAGAGCCAAAAGTAAGGTGCCAAATAAATACCGCTAATTATTTACTTCAAGTAATTTCTCAACTGACATGTTTCAAGGTGAAGCCTGTGTCAAAAAACAATTTACAAACTTTTTTAAAATGAAAATTTTCTCTATTTTCCCAACTTACAATGATTTTCAAACAGCACACGAAATATTCGTCCTAAACTAAGATTTACAAGTTGACCTTTGCTCGCTTAATAGATCGAGTCGAGGATGTTCGGTCAGGCGAGGATACTGGGAGGCCAGTCAACCGGCTAAACATCTTCCTCGCTGGAACTAAACCTGGACCAGGGGTCAAAATACCAGATGTTTCATATATTCAGGAAAGTCTCACAAAAAAAAACTGTTGAATTGAAAACCACTCAAATTAAACTAAACAATTCTATATAATTGAAAGATAAATTGTCATTGCCTCCCCATCTCCCCTTCTTCTCTACACCTATTCCCTCCCCTTCCCATTTCTCCTCTTTCCCTCCATATTTCCCCCATATTCCCTATTTCCTCCCCCTTTCCCTTCCCCCTCCCCATGACAATAATTCAAGTGTATTCATGTACAATCAAACTCCATATCCTCCCAACCCATATAAGCAAAACAATAATATAGTTGGCCAGGGCCCCCTAGTAAAACATATATAGTTGACCAGGGCTTCCTAATCAACAAGATACAGTTGTCCAGGGGCCCCTGGTCAACATTATATAATTGTCTAGGGCCCCCTGGTAAACAATATATAGTTGTCTAGGGCCCCCTGGTAAACAATATATAGTTGTCTAGGGCCCCCTAGTAAACAATATATAGTTGTCTAGGGCCCCCTGGTAAACAATATATAGTTGTCTAGGGCCCCCTGGTAAACAATATATATTTGTCTAGGACCCCCTGGTAAACAAAAAATAGTTGTCAAGGGCCCCCTGGAAAACAATATATAGTTTTGCTGGGTCAACCATATACAGTTGTACAGGGCCAACATTTATAAATATATAGTTTTTCACGGCCCCTCGTTGTCCACTCCAGGGCCCCTCGTTGTCCACTCCAGGGCCCATTGTTGTCCACTCAAGGGCCCCTTGTCAAATTTTCTATTTACGACCAACCAAGAAAGACCAAGTAATTTTTCAACATGGTTTTACAAGCCGGAAGGTTTTTGCAAACCATGTCTTTGTGCTAAGTTACTTGCATTCTGGGAACCAAGAGTGTCTCCTCCAAATTGGCATCTGAAGCGCATTACAAAGAGAATAGCAGGGGCATTATAAACCGGGTGTTTAACGAATGGTGTTCCGATTCTTCCGGACGCTATTTTTAATTTAAAAATTCCAGTTTTATATTTGGCAGATATCAGGACTTCGAATTTTTATTTTTAGTAGCAATTCCCGCATTTTCAATTAAACTAAGCAAGCCCCTGTTAAAGCCTAACCTTCAAAATCAAGTTTGGTTTTGGGTTGAAAATATCCTGCTAAACACCGCAAAAGGTTCTAATTCTAGAAAAATCTAATTTTTGTGAGATTTCAATAATGGCTCGGTTTCTTTATTTCAACCTTTTATTTGAATATTTTAAGGCCTGGATACATGACGTGCAGTCAATATAGGGTGCAGAGTAATATAGGGTTTTTATGTTGGTAGTCGCGGGAAGAAGTATTTTCTGCCTATAAAACATGCAGTAATCACTTCACGTGTCCTGACTATCAATAAGCTAGAGGGTTAGATGGCTTGAAATTATATTTGATGAGACTCTATCTGTGTAGGATAAGTTGGCTCGTTTAAACGCCGCCATATCTGAAGGACTCAAGCTTAAGCGACAAGAAGAAGACGACGAAAGAAAGATGGCGGAGGAGGAGAAGAAGGAGAACCAGGAAATGATCATAAATATTGATGGGATAATGAGGGACGAAGATTCTCATGCCGAAAAGACTACACCCAAACCAAATCCAAACCAAACAATAACAAAAACCGCGCAACCGCCCACCCTTGAAAATCCGCCAAATGAGGCGGAGAAAAACGCGGCAAAAGCTGAGAAAACCGCGCAAGAGCACTCTACGAAACCACAACGATCAACAACACCTCCTCCGCGCTCAACTACACATTCATCCACAACAACAACAATGTCAACATCAACCATGCTATACAAGGACATTGGAACAACTGAACCAAATCTTGACAAAACTCAAATTTACACCTCAAACACTTATAGAACAAGAAACAGAACCGAATTTATACAAATGCCGATGTCCAACATTGAACCCAAGGAATTAAAATATTTGAATTTAATCTAATCTTACAATTAATGAAAAGAGTTTAGCCAATCTCCCATACACAAACACATAGAAAGAGCACATGAAATGTCGTCTTTACATTTATTCTAAAGTTTATGAGAGCTGTTTTGCTTCATCATTGGTCTGGACATAAAGAAAGCTGCTCACATGTTCGGAACTTCAAAGGGTTCAATATGATTTATGAAAATATATCCAAATATCATTGTTGAGAGATATATATTTTTTTAATGCTTCTTAAGAAACTAATACGAAATATAAAGGACAGCAAATGATATATTAAACTCTTTTTTTTCCGCGGCATTTGATCTTAAATATGTTGAAAATACGACATTATAAAAAACTCTTGCTATGTATTCATATATCTGGGATTCACTGTAACTATAGATGTTCTGTATTTTAACATTGATGTTTTAATCAAATATTTTCAAAGGAGACAAGATTATTCGACGATCTCACTCAGCCGACTCAACTTAGGATATTAGAATTTTCAACAAATCATATTTTCATTTTACATAATGTTTACAAATGGCTTATGGTTCTTCCTACAATCAAATGGAACATGGCAATCCTTTTTTCATATTTTTAACCCCCACGTAATGCTATGCAGACATACCCTAATGAGTATAATATACTTAGTATTTAAAAACTTCAAATATACGACGGGTTAAATTCAATTTTGGGTCGAAAATGTGTAAATTAGTAGTGTCCTGTAGTTTTGCGTCCTAGAACCTTTAAACCCAGCTCCCACCGGCCCCCAGCTGCCCCCCTGCCCTTTCCTCGGTAATAAAACAGTATACAGGCAATACAAGGCCCCACGCAAATATTGGGTTCAGCTGTTAAGACGTTAAAAGAATCTTTCAAAAAGAAAATGTCAAGTTTTAATTCTTTTAAAAGGGTCTGTAGACGTAATTTTAGGTGACCATTCATTTCTAGAAGGGCATGTCCGATTCACAGACATCCTTTAACTTTTGTTTAGATTAATAAGACAACACTACTTTTTTCTCGCTGAAAAGTTACTTTCTTCAATTGTGGGTTTAGAATTAATTTGCGGATTCTTGCAAGAAAGAGAAAGAAGGGTGAAATTTTAACACTTTTACAGGTAAATTCTTCATTGATCAGATAAAGATCTTAAAGATACCGTTATGAATAGGGTTTACTCCCTTTAAATGGAGGGTCACTTGAAATTACGCTACAGTCTCTTTAACTCCTGTGTTTAATGAATCCCCCTGGATGTATGTATCTGTATGCTGATAATCATGATGCTAGTTTTTTAATTTAAAAATCATGTCGGAAGAGCCTAAAACCTGGCAACCAGCCAATATTGTATGTTTTCATCTTCAGAACTTAATCTAACAAATTGTGTTTCTTCATGTCCGTATATGTATGTATATACACTTGACATTAGGGTCACTGAAGTTTGTTTGTTTAAGATCAAAATGAAAGTATTTTTACACCGAACCGAGATGTGAAAATACTATTACAAAGTAAAAATCACAGCAAACACTTTTTCCCACGCATTACAATAACATAATTAGCTTTATTAAATTTTACTCAACTCATTTAATAGCAGGTCGATAAAGTTACTTTATCAACCGATTGTAGGGTGATAAAGTAAATTTATCACCCTACAACGAGAAATATTAGGTATGAAGTTTGAAATTTTAATAGCGGGATGAAAAAGTTAATTTTTCACCTACCATGAAAGTCGTCTTTGTTTTACCTTTTAACTAAAAAAGTTCAGGGTTATCCACAGAGGGGGCGAGACTTTAGAGAGGACTAGATGAGACTTTAGACAGGACTAGATGAGACTTTAGACAGGACTAGAAGGGAATAATTCAGTCATTTAACTGGGAACATGCATTTCTCCTTGCTTCCTGCATTATACATTTTTGCTTCAGTTTGTAATATTGAAATAACTTAATTTCCCCTGTGGGGAAAAAAATAATTACAACTTCGAAAATTAACAACATTTTTCTTGGTCTGAATGTTTACAACTGTTCAATTGGTTTGTAGTTTAAACAGAGGTTTGCTTTTATTGTGACTTATATGCCACGATTCGAACCATATATGACACAATTCGAACCATATATGCTACACGACATACTTTGCAGTGTTTAATGTTTCGCACATCAGCACCCAGCTCAATTCTTAAATTTAGGTTTTAAAATCCAGTTTTACTTGGTTTGAAAATTTGAACCCCAGGAATGTGACAAGTTTGGACGAAACCATGGCTGACAAAGATGTGAAAAATAAGGTCAGTTTTTCTACTTGTGTAATGGTAATAAACCTTAATATTGGTATATAACTTTAACCTTTAGTTATTTTAACGTTCTTAAGATAAAAAGGTTGATATAAAGGTTGATATAAAGGTTGATATAAAGGTTGATATTAAGGTTGATATAAAGTTTGATATAAAGGTTGATATAAAGGTTGATATAAAGGTTGATATAAAGGTTGATAAAAAGGTTGATATAAAGTCAAAACTTTGTCTTGTGAATTTTGGGATCAAGCATTGATCTCTATCCTATGCAGATATACGGATTAATTTAAAGGGACAACTTTAGCTAAGGGCACTCCTGTATGCCAAGTCCATTAGCACCTGATCCAATCAGGGTTCAGTCATGTGCTTGTTGTCTATTCTAAAACAATAGAAATAGTATGGAGGTAACATCTATCTTTCTATCTATCTCATTATCCAATCAGAGTTATGAATCCTTCAATCGGCGCTATCAGTAAATGGAAATATTTACTTTTACTGAAACTATAGTGAGGGATCAAGCACAGATTCTTAAATTTAAAAGTGTCCACATTGGATATCGATATCAAGCATTTAAGATTTACAATATGCACGCAGAAGTTCCGCTCTTCGTTCCTGAATTTGGAATTAAATCAATCCGTTAATCTGAATATAGATTGAGATCTATGCTTGATTCCGAAATTCTGAAAAGAAAAGTTCTATGTTTATGTAAAAAGTATGACTTTTGATTTTATTGGTATACCTCCTAAAATATTGATGACCAAAAGCAACGGGATTGGAGGGGGGGGGGGTGTATAGACATGGCCTTCCTTAATAATAGATACATCTTATCTTTCTCTGGTATCTTATATATGTCCTTTTGAGGAACATTTTTCGTGACATTTTGGAATTTGTCAATTATCAAATATAATTCCTCAGTCTTGATTCTTAAATTCTTTTTGGGGGTAAAATGTTTAAAATATTGAATTAATGACATAAAATCGGATTTTTAGATTCCTAAAATTCGTTAAACTATTCCATGGTCAAGGTTTTTTTTTGACATTTACACGCATTACACCTTCACATATTTTTAACCATTTAAATATTTTTCAAATAAAAGGAATTGATTATTCACAGCAGACGCTAATTTTCTATTTCCTATATCTTTGCAACATGATGGTGTAAACGTTCGAAATTTCACTATTTTACTAATGACTATTGAAGCTAGCATTATAAATACTTTGAATTTTTTTCAGGAGGTTATCGATGATATCACTGATACAACGATTTATGTGGTTGCTGTAATCGCGATTATTCCGATCGCTGGTCTTTTTGCTTGGTTTGCCAGGGCAACTTTAAGAAGAAAGGTAAGACTTTAGCAATTTCAAGATCGCGAATCTTTTCGTTATTTAAACGAAAAAATATTTGAAAAACATCAAAACAACATTTTTTCTTCTTTTTTTTTTTGGGGGGGGGGGGTTGGCATGGGACTTATATAACCTATTTTTATTCAATATGTTTTTTAAGAACAAAGGATAACATTTTCAAGTTTAAAAATACAATCTACAATAAACATAATATATAGGTAAAATAGCCTAATGATACAAAACTAAGGTCTGTATAATAAGTGTCATGTTTTAAAATGATTTAATCTTTACAATTATTTCCAATCTATTTAACCGATATAATCACGCTATATTAAACCCATCAATACGTGTACGCAATCTTCGCATGATTTTAACAAGAATTTAATCTTTAGTAATTTAGCTTTTTATGAAGATAAAAAAAAGATTTTTTATTTTTAATTCACATTTTACCAAAATAAACGCTACTATGCAAAAATCGATCAGAATTTTGCCAAATACTGAAGCTACATAGGAAAAACCGTGTTATATCCAACGAGGTTATCGTGTATAGAGTGATTATGTACGCTAATTGACGAGGTTATAGTGTATACAGTGATGATGTACGTTAATCCTTTACTAATTTTATAGGCCATAAACTATACCGAGAGCGTACTTCATATTTGTTTATTATAAAGAGATTCTGGCCTAACCTTATAGTATATCATTATTAGTAAACAGTTGTAAGTGTACAGTACAGCTCACTGAGTACACAGGTAGAGAACTATCATCCCCCCCTGGTTATATCTCTAAAATGTATATGTATTTTGGTAAGGGCCAAAAATAAGTAAAACCAAGTTAGTAAGAAGTTTGTAACAAAATAGACCTCATAAAAACTATTTCCCCGACCTATTCAATTTTCCCGAATTCGTCACCCAATTGCTCATGTATTAAATGGCATTTGAAATTACATAAACCCGGCCATACAAAATTAAAATTTATTCTAAGAGGAAATAATTGGCAACATCAGATATTTCGGGACTTACTGTGTGCATTGTAAGCAGCTTGAGAGAGTATTCAATCATAGATACAATCTCTATTTTATAACGTCAATACTCAAACCAATAGATCCCCATTCTTATCTATATATCTATCTATCTATCTTTCTGTCTATCTATCTATCTATCTTTCTGTCTATCTATCTATCTAATCTATCTATTTATCTAAATATCAAAATAAATAAAATAAAAATTTTAAAGCATGAATTCGATTTGTCTTAAATTTTTTCATTGTACATTTTGCAAACAATATTGGATGTCAATTAAATAAATTCTTAAATTTCTCCTAAATGGATCTAAATAATTAAAATTTGACTTGTTTGTTTACTCTTGAATGACTCTTGACATCAAAATGGCCAAAATGTCGCTTTTAACAATTCTTAATTTTTTTAATCGTGAAAATTCACTGATAATTAAAACAGAAATCCGCAACATTTTCTTAATTATTATCTTCAAATGTAGAAAAATAAAAGGCTTGCAGATAAATTAGAACAATTATATAATTAACATAATTTTAGAAAGAATTTTAGCATTCAAATACAAGTTTTAGATTTTTCAAGATTTGAAATGCTGTGCCACTTTATTGTTGCCTAAGAGTAGAATTGAACAATGGGAATGAAACTATTGAAGATCAAGTCTGTCAACCGAACTGGAATGCTGATTTAAACTTGATATAATATATATATACAGAGTGACCAAATAACTGGTTGACAGCCTTTTCTAACTGTTTCTAAACGTTCAAGTTTATTTTTTATAAATTAGAATTTGTAGATTTTTTTAACAACTCTTGGAAGTACTTCTTATATCAAAGACAACTTTAAGTTTAAATTTTATTTGAAAATTCGGAATGATCTACTTTCAGCTTTCTATAACCTCCAGAAAGCCCTCAAAAAGCATGTTAAAAATGCTCACAAAAATGATGTTATAAACACAAATGGGCACATTAAACTGGCCTAGCTCATATAAATGAGAAAAAAATGAGTGTTTGCGAAAACTCTTGGTTTTAAGGATATAAAATGACCACAATTCTTCTGCTTTTTGAAATGCATGAAAAACATCTTGTTAAGCCTTCCACGCGCTACCATCATACGCAAATCGCAAGTAATTCTTTACGCAAACTGCGTACGCCTGCAAATACATTGCGTTCATAAATCTTTTTTTCAACCTCCCTTCTCTCTAATGGTACAGTGATAACCAGACAATTTTGCACAGGAAGACGACTTTTAGAATCAAGGTATAAATTTAAAAAGTTCAACGAATATGAGAGACAGCTATAGTAGAGTGTAAACAGACTCATTTCACTGAAATAGTAATAGTAAGTGTCTAATAAAACCTTTTGCTTTTTAATTACATCAAATAGGCTTAAGTTTTGCTTTAATGTCGTCTTTCTATTCCATTGTTTTCCGGTTATGACTGTGTATTAATCTCGGTTTGTCTGTTTATTTGTCCCATCATGACTAATCAACTCTTGGACCGATTTGTCTCAAATTTATATTAGGGAATGCAATGGATATACATACAATGTGTCGTTACTGTTTATAAAATCTATTTACTGTGTTTTCAAAATAATGGTCAGTTTTGAAATATTAAAAATGCATTGAAATGTGGCTAATTTGCTTAACAAACACTTTTTTTGGTTGATTTTAGAGAACAAATTTAACGTTCATTAGATCTAGAATATTTTAAGAACAAAAATATTACAATATGCACAAGCCTGGATATATGCCTGACTTACTGCCTAGGCCTGATTGATATAAGGGCAATCATTATAGATGAGAGTATCTATCTATCTATCTATCTATCTATCTATATATTTATCTATTTATCTATCTATCTGTTTATCTTGATTTCTACATTTATAATTAAATCTTCCTTTTTTTATAAATTCAAATTCTGTGTGCCTTTCTGTTCTTTTCTGTATTTAAATCATCATTAAATGAAATGTGTTTTTTTCCTTCCTCTTCCTTATTTTCTTTTTCACCACAAAATTAATTGCTGGTAAAAGAAAAATTTGTCTGCATAATTCATCTACCTTTAATGATTTACTTGGTTTGGAATTAATTCTACGAGAACCTTGTTCAGATATATTTGTTTAAAGAATAACAAATAGCTAGTTCTTTATACTTAAATAAACCTACTCAACTTAGAACTTTTAAACAAAAATAAGAACAGTTTCGAGTTCCCCAATACAAATTTGAGGCAAATCGGTCCAGGGGTTCATGAGATATGCAAGCAAACAAACACACAAACAGGATTATTACTTCAACCACTTATATGAGACAGGATTTTCTTCATTTTAACATGAACCGGAGCACAAACAAGTGTTTGTACAACGTCTCTAACGTAGTTCAACTACTTTGATCTAATAAATAAACTTGGTTCCAATTGTAACAATAAGTATTGTTTGAATTTTAGAACATATCTTAAATTTTAATTCACAAATTAAATCCAATTAATTGATAAAATGAACCAAATATATTTTAATAATATCTCATAAATCACATTAAAATATGTCTCAATATGTCTTTGTTTGATAAGTAAAATATAATTCAGTCAACTTATTCTAAAGAGCATGGGTTGGGTTAAAATAACATTATTCAAAAATCAAATCTGCTTTTTAAAAAGTATCTAGATGAAACTTTTTTCTTAAAAACGGAAAATTCATAAATTAAAGAGTTTCCTTGGCGCTTGATTGGAGCGTGTAAAATCAATAAATAAAAATCTAAAACTCAATTTACGTTGGAAACTTTTGATTGTAAAAAAGCTTATCCTTGCAGCTAAGGTCTATCTAAACTTTTTCAAAACTTTTGAATTTGGAAGTTTAAATCGTTGAATTATTACAAGGAGCTGAACACTTGCCTAAAATCTAATTTTCTAATCCTTATATTTTTGCATCCTGATGTCGTAGACCTTTATTATTTTAAACCATGAATTCTGTTAGATTTATAAATGGCTTAAGCCATCTGACTGAACAAAATGGTGAATTTAAAATTAGAGTTTGAAGCAAGTATTTATTTCTTTTCAGGCGCTCTCATTGCTTAAAACATAGATTAATAACAATACAGATAGAACACGAGATGTCACCTTTTCAAGATTTAGGGGAAAACGTTCACAATAACCTTGAGACAAGAAAAAACGTGAATGACGCGTTAAATTACTAGACACAGATAGAGAGAGTCTGTTCTCCGTAACTCCTTTGAGCTTCTGCCTCAAGGTTATTGTGAACGAAAACCCATTAAATCTTGAAAAGACGAAATCTAGTGTTATATCTGTATTGCTTTTTATCTAAGGCTTAAAATTTTAATATTCAGTCAATGAGAAACGTATAATAGAACTGGTTAAAGAATAGGGAAATTATATTTGGCGTAGCTTAGTATTTAACAGTTCTGGATTCTATCAATTATTATAATTCTCTATCTCTGGTCTATTTATTAATTTACCCTTTCACTGTAGAATTCACAGGAGGTAACAATGAGAAAATTTATTACTTCGCACTTTTTAAATTTCTTCTACAAAGGATAGGACAGAAAAGGGTGGCGAGGGTAAAATATACTCTCGAAATAACTTCTCCAGTAAAATTACAGCAAAAAGCGTGTTTTTCGTCAATAATTTTGTGCTAACTTAGTGTCTAAAACCACTAAATGGTCTTGTCTTATGTCTATATGACAAATCTTTACCTGCTGGTCGAATTTTCGTAACAACCTTTATCAGTAGCGGATTCAAATCAATAATAAATATCCCCCGCGTCAAGGTTATTTCACAATTAAATGATGATATTCGGGAAAAAATATTTTTCTATTGAAATCTTGGTTTTGGTTAACATGCACTGATAATTATAATGAGTCAGCAGAAATTCAATAACAAATAGATTCTAAAAAAACATAAATATTTTTTTGTTAGAAATAGGGGATTTTAACTGTTATAATGGTAAACCCAGAGTTGTGTACGTTGAAAAGAAACTTGCGGATTTTCTTAAAATCTGAAGGGATTAAAACTGAATAAAATGAAATTATAAACCTTTTTTGTTTTTTTTAATAACAACTTTCTAAAAGATAAACTCTTGAACGTGTTTTAAATTATTACAAGGAAAATAATAATACTTTTTTTCAGGGACTTTCTGGGTCTGAGGCCAGCTCTGAAACAGGTCTGAATCGTCCCATCACCGAGGACGATAGTCTAAATATCGGTGGACGATCCTACCCGTCCCTCCCTCCTCACTACCCGTCCCTACCTCCTGCCTACCCCTCTATGCCTCCTGCCTATCCGTCTCACAACTTTGAAACCATCCTGGAGGCGCCGGAGAATATTCAAAAGGTATGCTTCACAAACACTTACTTGGAAACTTTTGAAAGTGACGGAATTAGTTAATCTTATTCTCTCCTTGCTGAATTAATAATAATTGGTAAAAATTAAGAGATTATCCAATGAGAGATGAGTTAAACTGAGACCGAACTTAATGAATTTGAGCTAGCTCGCTGAATCACTTGCCGCATTGGTTCAAATATTAAATCATCGATTCAAAGTTAAAGATTCATAAGGATTTAAATCGCTGATTTAGGATTTGAACCAGCTGTAGATACAGGGTGTTTCTCTACAACTGATATTTTTGATTTGCTTATATTTCAATTAAAACTACCTGATAATCTTGCAATAAATATATTAGTAGTTAAACTAGATTGGGACATTTACGGTTTAAGATATAGTTTAGCGACCTCTCCGATTTATTAGATTCGGTCTCTAATTATCAATTAAAACCTGAAGTATTTACCTATGTGAATGAGTTTAACCTTACATGTATTAGTTTTCAACTAGGTCAGCTTCGTTCTCATAAAAAACCTTGTCTTGGGACGGCTTAACCTTGTCATCAACACCTAGAATACAGCTTACGCGCGCAGTAGTAATTAGAACTGTGCGCTTAATCCTCTGCGCGCGGTACTTTGACACGTACAAGCCAAGCACGGTAATTAACCAACAGAGCAGCGTGAGAAAATATAAAAGATGTCCAATGTTTCATATTTTTATCAGGGGCATTTATTTTAAAGCAAACATATTGGAATTGTGAAGCTCCATCTTCTTCCCCCATCAAATTATTTTTGCAAATGAAATTTATATGCGAAAATAAATTAAAAACACACTCATTTGATTTTTGCATATCACACTCTCCATAAGAAAACTCTGGTTGCGCCAAAACTTCTGCTCAGAATAAAAGAGCTAATTGTGTATATTACATAGTTACAGTTATTTCTATATTTTTTTATTTGATTTTGACACTTTCCAGAGCTGATATTTTGATGCCAGATAGTTTTATATATTTGGGGGGAAGAAGCACTGGACAGTACCATGTTGTTGAAAATAATAATCAATATACAGA
Organism: Eurytemora carolleeae; assembly: GCF_000591075.1. Classification (NCBI taxonomy): domain Eukaryota; kingdom Metazoa; phylum Arthropoda; class Copepoda; order Calanoida; family Temoridae; genus Eurytemora; species Eurytemora carolleeae. The sequence goes on along the minus strand of NW_019396479.1, from coordinate 48,786 downwards.
CGCAATTTGGATTAATATTGCGTAATATACGCCTTATAATGAACCTTAATGATGAATATATTTCAAATTTTGAAACTTAGAAATTTAATAATTAAAACTTTAGCATGCAATCTGGATTATAATAGTTTAAATATGGTTCCTTGGAGCCCCCCACCTTATTTTCACTTACCCCCAAGTTTGTTGTATCAATTCAAGATGTTGAAACATGATCCCAAGGATTTAACACTAAATAATGAACAGTCACTTTAAGTGTTTATTTTGCTATTTATTTAACTAGATCAGGGACTCCCCGCTGCTCATAATTCCCTCAGATATCCTTGACAAGTTCCTTCCCCCTTCAATCCTTCTAATTTACCCCACCCGCCTTCATTCCCTCTTTTTCTGTAATTTGTAGCTACTAGCTACCTCGTAACTCAAGGTTTTAGGCTTGTAAGGAAGGATCATTATTTTATAACATTTGTTCTATCTATCTATCTTCCTATCTATCTTTCTTTCTTTTCTATCTATCTATCTATCTATCTATCTATCTATCTATCTATCTATCTATCTATCTATCTATCTATATTTTTATCTATCTAACATTATATATTTTTCATCTATTTATTTATCTATCTACTCTATTCTTATCTATATCTACCTACCTATACATCTAACCAAATACCTATTTATCTATCCAGCTATTTATCTATCTAACTATTTATCAATCTATCTTGTCTATGAATCTATCTACCTATGCCTGCCTATACATCTATCCGAAAATCTAATATCCATGTGTCTTACTTTCCATAAATTCATCTGTTTGACTATCTTCCTATATCTTTATCCTTAAGTCTGACTATCTATCTATCTATATATTTAGCTATCTATGAATCTATCTATCTATATATATGAATTGTTACATCTTTACTTCCTGTGTGTTTGTGGGAAAATATTAAACTATCTTCTATTGTTATGTTTACTAAGGTTTACTAAGGTTTACTAAGGTTTAATAAGGTTTACTAAGATTTTTTAAGGTTTACTAAAGTTTACTATGGTTTGCTAAGGTTTACTAAGTATTACTAAAGTTTACCAAGGTTTACTAAGGTTTACTAAGGTTTACTAAGGTTTACTAAGTTTTACTAAGGTTTACTGAGGTTTGCTAAGATTTACTAAGGCTTACCAAGGTTTACTAAGGTTTACTAAGGTTTACTAAAGTTCATTAAGGTTTACTAAAGTTTACTATGGTTTGCTAAGGTTTACTAAGTATTACTAAGGTTTACTAAGGTTTACTAAGGTACACTAAGGTCTACTAAGGTTTATTAAGGTTTACTAAGATTTGCTATGGCTCACTAAGGTTTACTAAGGTTTACTAAGGTTTACTAAGATTTACTAAGACTTACCAAGGTTTACTAAGGTTTACTAAGGTTTACTAAGATTTACGAAGGTTTAATAAGATTTACTAAGGCTTACCAAGGTTTACTATGGTTTACTAAGGTTTACTAAGCTATACTAAAGTTTACTAAGCTTTACTAAGGTTTACTAAGGTTTAATAAGATTTACTAAGCTTTACTAAAGTTTACTAAGGTTTACTAAGGTCTACTAAAGTTTAATATGGTTTACTAAGATTTACTGAGGTTTACTAAGCTTTACTAAAGGGACATTATTCATCTATTCATTCATAGATTCATTAGTCTTCTTCCCTCCACTTCATATAGTGATGAGCTTGAGCAAATATCGATTTAAGGGACACATGTAGAGGTGATTTCTAGTGACATGCCTGATTTACCACGGCACCCTTTAACCTTCCACTGCTCGGAATGAATGAGAAAACTTTCTGAAAAGGTTTTTTTTTCAATATTTTGGTTTTTACTTTGTGGGTTCTCTATAAACTGGCTTATGGATTTATTCACACAGAAACAACGGAGGAGTTGTAAGAATCTATCACTTTTCAAGCTACAAAAACGACAATATCTTCAACATGATGGATAAAGAAAAAAGGTTAAATACCGTTGTAAATTGACCTTCTTTAAAACCAGGTTCACTATGCATTATTTGCACTGCTTTGCGTATTATCAAAACTGAAGTCGTTAATAGGACACAATTCTGACCTTGTTGCTCAATTTTCGATAACATTTTTTTGATCGACCAACATTAGTATTATTCTAGTGAATTATTTATTCCAATCTTATACTTTATACTTTAAGTAAAACCTCATTTAAAACCTATTTTAGATACTTCATGTTATTAATGCAATATTTTCCAGGGGGGGGAGGGGGTGGGCAGCAATCATGGCATTGAAATGTATCTTTAAATGTAACTCCTAACAATTTGGATGTGAGTAATGATATAAAATTATACTTCTCAAAACCATTCATATTCAGATGCTTCATAGATAGATATATAGACATACACATACACAGATACACAGATACACAGATACACAGATACACAAATACACAGATATACAGATACACAGATACACAGATACACAGTTACACAGATACACAGATACACATATACACAGATACACAGATACACAGGAACAAGATACATAGATACACAGATACACAGATACACAGATATACAGATACACAGATACACAGAAGAAAGATACACAGTTACACAGTTACACAGATATACAGATACACAGATATACAGATACACAGATACACAGTTACACAGATACACAGATACACAGATACACAGATACAATGCATTGATGATGTCATCAGGACACAAGATTCAATTATATTACATATATGGATTTTACAAAAAATGTAAATTAAATTTGGAATTTGTTTGAAATGAAAATGACATTAAAATATTTTAATTAGCTTTTTCAATTTTCTAAATTTGGCAATACTAGCTTAGAATACTCCATACAGATACAGATACATATAAAGATACAGATACAAATACAGATACAGATACAGACACAGATACAGATACAGATTCGGATACAGATACAGATACAGATACTGATACTGCAGATACTGATACAGATACAGATACAGATACAGATACAGATACAGATACAGATATAAATACAGACACAGACACAGATACAGATACAGATATAGATACAGATTCAGATATACATGTACATGTTCAAATACATATACAGATATAGATAACACTCTCCACTAACTGCTACTATATCTTCGGTCAGTGTACTGCAAATTACTGCAGAACACACCGAAAGCTTAGTTGAGGGTGATAAAGATACATATACAGATACAGATACAGATACAGATAAAAAATTAAATTAAATAAAAAATAAGAATGTAATTATTTTTAGCAAAAATGGAATTTAAAGGGCTTTAGTATTTATGACGGACAAGCCCTCATTTATACTAAAGTATTAAAAAGAAATGAAGGCGGAATATTCATTGAAAAGTATAGTTCCCTAGTCCCTACTAGTATACGCTACCGGTTCATATACTCGTTCAAGTCTTTAATTAAATACCCCGCTATCTCTTTTAAAATCTATCTACCTATCTCTCAATCTATCTATCTCTCTATCTATCTATCTTTCTATCTATCTATCTATCTATCTATCTATCTATCTATCTATCTATCTATCTATCTATCTATCTATCTATCTATCTATCTATCTATCTATCTATCTATCTATCTATCTATCTATCTATCTCTCTATCTATCTATCTATATATCTATCTATCTATCTATTTATCTTTCTATCCATCTATCTATCTATCATCTATCTATCTATCATTCTTTATATCCATCTATCTATATATCTTTCATTGCATTTATCTATCTATCTATCTATCTATCTATTTACCCATCTAAGTTGATACCTAATACCTCAGTTTTAATTATTAATCCTGTAATCTTTATTCTAATCTTATTTACTAATTTTGACTCTGCAAGACTACAGAGTGTCAACAAAAAGGCTTATGTTTGAGTTTTCAAGGATTAATTCGGTGTCCAAAAATATGTTTTAGTCTACTAAGAATAGTGTGTCCACAAATATGTTTTAGTCTACTAAGAATAGGGTGTCCACAAATATGTTTTGGTCTACTACGAATAGGGTGTCCAAAAATATGTTTTAGTCTACTAATAGGGTGTCCACAAATATGTTTTAGTCTACTAAGAATAGGGTGTCCACAAATATGGATGAGTCTGCAAGGGTAGGGTGTCCACAAATATGGATGAGTCTGTAAGGGTAGGATGTCCACAAATATGGATGAGTCTGCAAGGGAAGGATGTCCACAAATATGGATTAGTCTGCAAGGGTAGGGTGTCCACAAATATGGATGAGTCTGCAAGGGTAGGATGTCCACAAATATGGATGAGTCTGCAAGGGTAGGGTGTCCACAAATATGAATGAGTCTGCAGGGGTAGGGTGTCCACAAATATGGATGAGTCTGCAAGGGTAGGGTGACCACAAATATGGATTAGTCAGCAGGGGTAGGGTGTCCACAAATATGGATTAGTCTGCAGGGGTAGGGTGACCACAAATATGGATGAGTCTGCAAGGGTAGGGTGTCCACAAATATGGATGAGTCTGCAAGGGTAGGATGTCCACAAATATGGATGAGTCTGCAAGGGTAGGGTGACCACAAATATGGATTAGTCTGCAGGGGTAGGGTGTCCACAAATATGGATGAGTCTGCAAGGGTAGGGTGTCCTCAAATATGGATGAGTCTGCAAGGGTAGGATGTCCACAAATATGGATGAGTCTGCAAGGGTAGGGTGTCCACAAATATGGAAGAGTCTGCAAGGGTAGGGTGTCCGAAAATATGGATGAGTCTGCAAGGGTAGGGTGTCCACAAATATGGATGAGTCTGCAAGGGTAGGGTGTCCACAAACATGGATGAGTCAGGAGTCTGCAAGGGTAGGGTGTTCACAAATATGGATGAGTCTGCAGGGGTAGGGTGTAAACAAATATGGATGAGTCTGCAAGGGTAGGGTGTCCACAAACATGGATGAGTCTGCAAGGGTAGGGTGTCCGCAAACATGGATGAGTCTGCAAGGGTAGGGTGTTCACAAATATGGATGAGTCAGCAAGGGTAGGGTGTTCACAAATAAGGATGAGTCTGCAAGGGTAGGGTGTTTGCAAACATGGATGAGTCTGCAAGGGTAGGGTGTTCGCAAACATGGATGAGTCTGCAAGGGTACAGTGTTCACAAATATGGATGAGTCTGCAAGGGTAGGGTGTTCACAAATATGGATGAGTCTGCAAGGGTAGGGTGTCCACAAATATGGATGAGTCTGCAAGGGTAGGGTGTCTTATGTTTGTCAAACCATGAATTATATCAAACATTTGTTGTAGGGTGTCCGCAAATATGGATGAGTTTCTTCGTTTCTTCATGAATTTCTCAATTTCTCATTTTATTAAGAGAGAAAGTGATGATGGTGGTATTTGGGAGTTCCCTCGAGCAAACCTTAGACTTCAAACTATACTGGGAGAAGGAAACTTTGGGAAGGTAAGTAATAAAAGTAATAATATAATAATAATAATAATAATAATAGTAATAATAATAATGATAATAATAATAAAACTGATACTAAGGTATGGAAAGCAGAAGCAGATGATATCTGTGGACTAAAAGGAACAAGATTTGTTGCAGTTAAAACAGTGAAAGTAAGTCTATCTGTCTGTCTGTCTATCTTCTAATACAGTGGAACCCATAAAACTGTGGAATAGGAAGACGACAGTTAACCTCAAATTATAATTTTTAATAATACAATGAACATAGAACAGTTTACACACTACACAGACCCCACTTCATGAGATTATTTTCAAGCCACTAGTAAAACTATTTCTTATAACAATATGAAGGATTGCATAAAGGTCTTCTATTTATTCTAAAAATGTTGTCAGATCCCATTGTATGTCCATTTTCTATCTGTATCTGTTGGTCAGGAAAAAATAGTTTTCTCGAAAATGTTTTTTCTTCATAAAATCCACTAATAAAAACAGAATTATTGTTGAGTCAATAATTTAGCAACAATAAAATTTTAAAGTTTTGGGAGAACGTGGCGTGGCGTGAAGCGCCCTAGGTGCCTATTATTATATCTATATAAATAAAAAAGTTGCATTGATTGATTTCTGGTTTATAATAGGCAGGAAGTTAGCCTGCTTTAAGCATGTGTTCTGCAAACATGCACGAAGATGGGGACGGGGGGGGCCTGAGGGGAGTGGACTACGGTGGGGTGTGGGTTGCAGGGGGTTATGTAATATTAATTATTACTACTTTCTAATTCAAACAACTTTTAGATTTACTTTTAAATTTTTTGGATGATTTAAAAAACACTTGAAAAATGATTTCCTAAAAGCATATTAAATGGGGTTTTAAGAAGCTAAAAGTAAATGATTTATTCCTTCAATTCTGTATTAGGAAGAATTTTTTTAATTTTATCTACGCTTGCGATATATTGCTTTATATTCATTAATAATTAATCAATTTCTTATTAAATTACTTACAGTTAAAGTTAAAGTTACGGAGATTTTTTGTGTCTTAGATATTGCTGATAATTTTGTTTATTTTGCTCAAAACATTTCTCAAAGTATACCCGACCACCTTAACATAGCGTTTTAAAATAACTATTTATCTATCTTTCTATCTTTATTTTTTATCTATCTAACTATCTATTTATCTATCTTTATTTTTTATCTATCTATCTATCTATTTATCTATCTATTTATATATTTATCCATTTATATCTATCTATCTCTAGCTAGCTAACTATCTATTTACACTTCTATTTATATTTTTTTCTATCTTGTTTTTATTTCTTTCTATCTATCGGTCTAGCTAGCTAACGATCTATCTATTTATCCATCTATTGATCATCTAACCATTCATCATATATCTATCTATCTTGAAGCCCTAAAGCAAACTAGGCCTAAATCAAAGTCATGACTTCTTTAAAGAAAATCTGACAATAATAGCTCTAGGCTCAGTTTGAATCAAATATTTCCCAATTGTTTACATTTAAAGGGATAGTTTCCGCTGAATGACATATATGTGCTAAAGAGACTGTACGCAAATTTCAAATGCTTCCTCCGTAGTAGAGTGTGGGTCTTATTCACAACAACATCCTTTAAACCTTATTCACAACAACATCCTTCAAACCTTTGAGTGCTCATTTATTTATCTACAAAAACGATTGTAGTTGATGAACTCTTTGTTTGCGAGCTGGGTTATATTCAAGAAATATTAATTTTTATTAAAATAAAGGTTTACGTTGAAATTTTCGAAAACCATGTTGGACAAAAATATTCGGAATGTTGAGTTCACATGGTCTGCTAGCGCACCCTCCATTTGTCCGGCAATTTGGACATTTTAGAGAAAACCACATGGTGCTCTCTGCACTCGATGATTTATCAAAGGTTTAAAGAGTACTGTTGTAAATCGGGCACTCCGATCTTTGCTTTGAGGGTCACTTGAAATGTGTTCGGTCCCTTTAATATGTGCTAAAAATATTTAAAAATTTTATGCTTGTACTTACGAGTTCGTGTGATAATTTTTTTTAACAAAAATAGCAAATCTCCTCCACCCTTCCTTCCCCCTCCGCCCTTCCTTCCCCCTCCCCCCAACTTCCCTTCCTCCTTCCCTCCTGCTGTGATAATACAGTGTCCTTGCTCTAATTCTGTTTGATTAAAAACACATTTATGATAATGCAGGCAGTTTAATGTATATTTCAGGATTGCATGGCATAAATTCTCTCATCTTCAATTTTTAAACCAAAATCTTCAATTTGGGTTTGAACAGTGGGAGGGGGGGGATAATGTAGTTTTTTGTCTGAGTGTTTTTTAATATTTTGTGTCTGAGTTTTTCAATGTTTTGTGTCTGAATTTTTGAATGTTTTGTGTCTGAGTTTTTCAATGTTTTGTGTCTGAGTTTTTTTATTTTTTGTGTCTGAGTTTTTCAAAGTTTTGTGTCTGAATTTTTTAATGTTTTTTGTCTGAGTTTTTTTTTAATGTTTTGTGTCTGAGTTTTTTTTTAATGTTTTGTGTCTGAGTTCTTAATGTTTTGTGTTTGAGTTTTTAATGTTTTGTTTCTGAGTTTTTTAATGTTTTGTGTCTGAGTTTTTTAATGTTTTGTGTCTGAGTTTTTAATGTTTTGTGTTTGAGTTATTAATGTTTTGTTTCTGAGTTTTTTAATGTTTTGTGTCTGAGTTTTTTAATGTTTTGTGTCTGAGTTTTTTAATGTTTTGTGTCTGAGTATTTTTAATGTTTTGTGTCTGAGTTTTTTAATGTTTTGTTTCTGAGTTTTTTAATGTTTTGTGTCTGAGTTTTTTAATGTTTTATGTGTCTGAGTATTTTTAATGTTTTGTGTCTGAGTTTTTTTTTAATGTTTTGTGTCTGAGTTTTTTAATGTTTTGTGTCTGAGTTTTTTAATGTTTTGTGTCTGAGTTTTTTAATGTTTTATGTGTCTGAGTATTTTTAATGTTTCGTGTCTGAGTTTTTTTTTAATGTTTTGTGTCTGAGTTTTTTTAATGTTTTGTGTCTGAGTTTTTTAATGTTTTGTGTCTGAGTTTTTAATGTTTTGTGTCTGATTTTTTTTATGTTTTGTGTTTGAGTTTTTTAAATTTTAAAATTTAAATAAAACAATGATTTTACAGTTTTAAACTTCAAGTCGACCTCTATTTAATATTTGCTGATCAATCTTATTTCTTTTCTTCTCTTTTTTTTCTCGACTATTTCATATATTTTTTTCTGATATTTTTTTCTGATTTATTTTTTTTTTCTCATTCTAAAAAACGGATTTTCGACGCAAGTTTTGGTGAAACCCAATTTTAAATTTTGAATTTATCAATAGAAAAACATTTTTATATCAATAAATTTTGGAGGGTCATTGAATTACGTCGAGTGTCTCTTTAAAAAGTACGCTACGCTCGACTAGAAATAATATAAGTTCTTAGTCTTATAAAGTTTGTGTAATACTTAATGTATAGAGATATATGATTATAATTAGCTTGAATTATCTAACTGAATCAAAGCTAATTAATCATCAATGATGTATTATATGTTTTAATTCCTATCTAATTGTGATATGAATCCTTGAAGAAGGGGGGGGGGTGGTTATTGGGAGAGGGGGGGTGTTATGGGGGATAAATGTTTTGATAATTTTTCCACCTTTTATAAATTTTTTAATTTTAAAAATATAAAAAGATTTAACAACAAAATGAAGTTTCAAAAAATGTGTACAATTTTGATTTATATGATTTAATTAGTATGATTGCGGAAAAATGATAGGTTGGGGGAGGGGGAGGGGGAGGGGGTTAAAATCAACTTCTTCCTTCATTAATAATGTCAAAGCACTGCATAAAACCATGAAAAAGGTTTGAAAGGCTTGCAAGGCTTAACAAAGATTGTTGTCGTCTCGTGTCGGTGTTTGATGATAATACGCAGCGGCATGCATAGTTAACTTTTACTCTTTTATACTAGCTGTCACATCATCTATCTATCTATCTATCTATCTATCTATTTATCTATCTAACTATCTATCTATGTATCTATCTATCTATCTATCTATCTATCTATCTATCTATCTTTCTATCTATCTATCTATCTATCTATCTATCTATCTATGTATCTATCTATCTATCTATCTATCTATCTATCTATCTATCTATCTATCTATCTATCTATCTATCTATCTATCTATCTATCTATCTATCTAGGAGGGTTGTGGAGGGAAGGATGTAGATGATCTGCTCCAAGAGATGAATATAATGAAAGATATTGGTCCACATCCTAATATTGTTTCAATACTAGGTGTCTCAACGTTACAAGGTAATGTTTATACTGGGAATTTACCGATCCGACATATTAAAGTATAAAATGAATTTTAAAACTGTTTAACCTGTAAATTGTTAAAAAATTGTTTTAATGTATTCAACCTCCCCCCCCCCACCCCCTTAAAATATACCAACACAGAGGTTTGATTTAGAGACTGTATGAATTGTTTACAAAATTCAAATTGTTTTTTTAGTAATTAATTTTCGAGTAATTTCATCTGAAGATTACTAATTTTCCATTTTCTTTTTAAGATTTTCTTTTTGATTGTATCACCATATTTTTGACACTTTTTGATTTTTCTGCAATTTGGATAAAGGGGGGGAAGGGGGAGGTTTAAAATGTATTTGATATTTAAAGGTTCGTAAATATTTTAAATTTAAATTTAAATTTTTTGATTAGTTGCATTATCATCCAGGCGTGCATTAAATATGCAAAGTTTTATATGCCATTAAATGTAATGCAATTTATTGTACACATATTTTGCAAAGATTGAATACTTTCATAATTTATTTGCAAATTTTGCACATATTTTGCACATTGTTTGCAGCATGAAAATAAACTCAATTTAACCTTTGTTTAAAACATTAGGAGGTAATTTAGATTAGTGGCAAATATAATGCAAAAACATTATAACTTTTAAAAATTTCATTATTTAAAGGGAGTGTTCGCAAAAAAATCCGGATTTATATCGGCCTTACATTCCTAGGGTATTAAGCGTTTTCAATAATTTTCTCAGTCTTGACTTGAAAGATAGATGTAAAATTAGCAGCTATCATATCTGACTTTTTTAAGGGTTGAACTTGACCCCCAGTTCAGTTTTCGCTAAAACTCCCTTTAAAACTTCCGAAATTCCGTTATTTTATAAAGAATACTGCAAATAGATATTTTATAAAGATGTTGCAAACAAAATACAAGATTGGCATCTTTTTTATTTTGATTTTCATTATTTCTAAACTTATGTTTTGTCATTTTTGTACGGTAAACTGCTGTATTAACAGATAATATGTTTAGAACCGTTCTTGTTGATTATGGAGTATGTGTACGGTACGGTAAACTGCTGTATTAACAGATAATATGTTTAGAACCGTTCTTGTTGATTATGGAGTATGTTATGTACGGTAAACTGCTGTATTAACAGATAATATGTTTAGAACCGTTCTTGTTGATTAAGTATGTTATGTACGGTAAACTGCTGTATTAACAGATAATATGTTTAGAACCGTTCTTGTTGATTATGGAGTATGTTATGTACGGTAAACTGCTGACCCATCTTAGAGAACAGAGAGCTAAACAATCATCATTCTTCACGTTCTCTAAGGTAAACATAAAGGGACCGTGGGCCAAATTTTGATCTCCGAATATATCATTAGAATTACCAATCACCTACTCACATATTTACAAACCTACCTATCACCTGATTACCTATCTACCTGGAAGCATACCTTTTACCTACTTAACTATAATATCTAAAAACCTACCTGACTCTCAAACCGAGGGATGGGCACTTTTTTACTGCGCTCGTTTGTAACTAAACAAAAGAGTCTTTTTTAGTTAACTGAATCATTGATAATTTTTCTAAAATTTTCGCACGTTAATGAAAGGTTTCGGAGATCTTTTTAAACTTACGAATTACTACTACTACCTACCTACCTCTCAACTTGGGACTTATTAATCTACCTACCTACCTCTCAACTTGGAACTTATCAATCTACCTACCTACCTACCTACCTCTCAACTTGTAACTTATTAATCTACCTACCTACCTCTCAACTTGTAACTTAATAATCTACCTACCTACCTTTCAACTTGTAACTTAACAATCTACCTATTTACCTCTCATCTTGTAACTTATTAATCTTCCTACCTACCTCTCAACTTGTAACTTCTTAATCTACGTACCTACCTACCTACCTCTCAACTTGTAACTTATTAATCTACCTACCTACCTCTCAACTTGTAACTTATTAATCTATCTACCTACCTCTCAACTTGGAACTTATTAATCTACCTACCTACCTCTCAACTGGGAACTTATTAATCTACCGACCTACCTATCAACTTGTAACTTATTAATCTACCTACCTACCTACCTACCTCTCAACGTGTAACTTATTAATCTACCTACCTACCTACCTACCTCTCAACTTGTAACTTATTAATCTACCTACCTATCTACCTACTTGGCTCTCAACTTGTAACTTTTTAATTTACCTACCTACCTTCGAATCTATCGTCTTACATAGCTAACCATCTAGGAGACGAATGATATGACTGAGTCCCTGACGGCCAAGGATTTGACTAAGTTTGCTTACGGAGTGGCCAAGGGGATGGAGTTTATCATCTCTAAAGGGGTAAGTGCTGGGTTCAATATATTCAAGATTTGATGGGTTAGAACATAGGGTCCAATATCAGCCGTGAAGAGTACAATGTATGTGGGACCAGTGCAGTGTTTGTCTATGGATACATTTGATAGATATGTTTTTTATATTATTTCTTTATTTTTTAACACTGATATGAATGGAAACAGAGAAAGGCTGTACAATTCCAAATTCTAACTCTTTTTCAAAAATAAATTATCGTACTTACTATGCATCCACCCCTTCCCCTCCCTAGCCCTCCTTCTCCTTTAACTCTATCATATCTGAACTATCCAGAAGGAGTATTAAAAACAAAAATGTTTATTTTGAATAATTACAAAAGATGCTTTTTTTTCCTCCTAAAAACCAAATTCTGTGAACGCCCCTAAAAGTCTAGATGATCGATTACAACAAATACAATACAATCCTAACACTAAACTTTTATCTGATTGTCGAACCATATTTTGATAAAGCTCCGCTATTCTTCAAATACAAAACAAACCTTTACCGAGCTAAACTGGACTTTTTAAACATGCCTTCATGAGCATATTATATTCCCGAGATAGATATTTATAGAGCATTCATACGAATTTGGTTGTCAAAAACCTCCAGTATAAAATAGCTTTCAACTTCGGGTATTCAAATACATTATTTATTGGACTAAATTTCATGTGACCCTCATAATATCAATGTTTATAATTTTTGAAAATGACTTTTTTCAAATGTGTTTTTTTGTAGAAAAGTGACTTTTTTTTTATTGCAGGATAATATTTAGAAAACTAGGTTCTTCTATTTAAACTTTTATTGTGGCTTTATCTCTGAGCATCTTCTCCTAACAGTATAAAACAAAAACAAACAAAAGTTTACGGATTTCATAATATTTTTTGCGCATTTTCAAAACTTTACAAAAAAAACTTTTAAGCAGAAATTTTTAAATCTTTGATCATTCATAAACCTTCGCTGGGATCACGCGAGATCCCACAAAAAATTTGGGCCTGATCGGTTCAGCCGTTTTGACGTTTATTGGATACAAACAAACAGACAGACTAGCCAATTTTATATATAGATTAAATAGATCAAATACCACTTTAGGAATAAGAGATATGATTTCAAATTAATTAATAGTTGGTAGGGGGGGGGTTAAATACACAAAGATTGTATCTAAGATTGAGATAGGAAATGGATCCCTAAAATTATCTTAATTTTATCCAACCTTATCTTTACGGATTAAGTATTGAGGAAAACAACTAAAAAATAAAATTGAAATAATGCATTTATCTGTGTTTATCTGTGTATCTGTGTATCTGTATATATATGTAAATATGTGTATCTGTGTATCTGTATATATATGTAAATATGTGTATCTATGTATCTGTGTATCCACGTATCCAAGTGTTCAAGTATCTGTGTATCCAAGTATCTGTGTATCCAAGTATCTGTTTATCTATGTATCTGTGTATCCAAGAATCTGTGTATCCTTGTATCCAAGTATCTGTGTATCCCTGTATCCCTGTATCCATGTATCTTGTATCCATATATAGCTGTGTATACGTGTATCCCTGTATCCATGTATCTTGTATCCATGTATAGCTGTGTATCCCTGTATAGCTGTGTATCCCTGTATCCCTGTATCTGTGTATCTCTGTATCTGAGTAGTTTAATCATTAATCATATTTCAATTCTTCCGCACATTGTTTTTTCTTCCCACAATGCTAAAAAATTATCATCATTTTGATGATAATTGACATTATAATTACAGCCTTAATAATAATTTAATAACATTATTTTTCATCATGTCTTGTTAAATTCCTTTAAACTGTTATTATTTTGTAACAAATCTTGTAATGATGTTTTTTTTCTAGATAATCCATCGTGATCTTGCAGCAAGAAATATTCTAGTGGATCAGAGTAAAAACTGTAAAATTTCGGATTTTGGACTCTCAAGGAATCTGAAAGATTTAGGTTGGACATTTTTTAAATTTACTTTTACCTTTTTTTCTCCAAAGTTTTTATTTTTATTTTGAAATCTAGGTGGAGAGATGTATGAACAGAAATCAAAGGGTGCTCTACCAATAAGGTAAAAAATAATTTATAAAAATCGAAATTTAATTATTCTACAACCAACATTACCGACCTATGATTCCCCTAACATTGGGACGTGAAGTTGCTTTACGTCCTTTGGGACAGTATGGTAAAATAACCACCCGCACTGCGAAGTTTTATGTAGAAAAAAATCGCGTATTTTTTCCAAATTCTTGTTTTGGGCAATTTTACTTAACCTAGCTTCGCTCTGTAAATAAAGTTTCCTAAAATTACCCTTAAAGTAGTTGTAAATAATTATAAATTTCATTTTACTTTTAATCATCTGCTTAATCTGCTCTTTTTCTCTTTTTTTGTATATCCTTACCAGATTCCGAGAATGAGAGCTCTCTCAATAAGAAGAAAAAACAATGATAAAATTAGTCCTGAGATCAATAAAAAGAAGAGATCAAGCATTGATCTTAATATCTACATTTCTAAAGTTTTCAGCTCTGAAGGTCAAAACAATAAATTGTATATGTAAATATTTGTCGTAAATTATGATATTAAAAATCCACTTTTAAGAAAAATATTGTGATTACTTTGACGCTTAGTTTTAATTTTTATTTTGTCCCTTTTTGGAACCTTGTCTGCAAAGAGCTTAGCTTAATTTTGATTCCTAATTTCTGCAATCCCTTTAGTATATATTTTTCGTTAGATGGATGGCTCCTGAGAGTTTATATTTCTCTGTGTTTACACCTAAATCTGATGTCTGGGGGTTCGGTATACTCATGTGGGAGATAGTAACCCTAGGTAAATATAAAAATATAAACATAAAAATAAAAATGTAATTAATGATAGCATAAAATAATATTAAAACTGTGAATCTTCCATTTTAACCAAAATACAAAATTTCGGAAAACTAAATAAAATAAAAAAGATGTTATATTTAGTTTATTCATTTTGTAAGTAGAAACTTAGTAATGTTTATAAGTTATTATAGAAGTGATAACAAAATATCTAATTTTGTTAAAAAACTAAAAAAAATGTTGACTACAAAGGTACTAATGGACCTGCGACAAAAAAAAATCAGATAAAATTTTTTTTTAACAATAATTAAACAATGATTAGGATCGACCCCGTACCCCGGTATGGGTGCCAGGGAGGTGATGCGGCGGGTCAGGGATGGATATCGTCTAGAACGACCGGCTCACTGTCATCCACAGCTTTACCATATCATCCAAACCTGCTGGTCAGGAGATATGAATAAACGTCCAGACTTTTCCGAACTAAGAAAGGTAATTGATTAATTGATTTTATCGATTGATTAAACGATCATTTGTAAGATTAAATGATCAAATGAATAATGATTAATTTGCTAAGAGTCGGATTGAAAATTTTAAGATTGATTGATCAATTAATGATCGATTGATCAATTTATGATTGATTGATCAATTTATGATTGATTGATCAATTTATGATTGATTGATCAATTTATGATTGATTGATCAATTTATCTATCTATCTATCTATCTATCTATCTATCTAGGACCTGGCTAAGCTGCTGGAGGATCAGCATGGGTATATTGATCTACAGAATATATCTGATACTAAATACTACTCCATGGATCAGAACCCGGATGAAGAAGAGAAATTGTAAATCCGAATCTAGGCCGAATCAGCACAATTTCCAGATTCTAATTTTTTTCCGGATTTCTGTGTTTATTTCTGGAACCTTAGATTTATTTCCGGAATCATTAGTCTACCTTTCCGGAATCTAAGGTCTGTTTCTGGAATATTTGGTTTATTTTGGGATCTTCATTTTCCAATTCGGATAAAAATATTAATAATAAGAAAAATCATTTCTAGAAAAAAAATCTTCCTTTGCCACAAAATTAAATTTTCGAATCCTTGTATCTTACAACCCGATGGTGTAAACCTTATACATTAGGTTGCAAAGATAAAGGGTTTGAAAAATCAGAGTTTGTGGCAATTAGAAAACAGCGGATCCCATTAAACAGCGGATCCCATTAAAATGTATTTTTTATATTTTCAAGATTCTTAAGAATCTACGCAAAAATTCTCCCAAAATTTAAACCAAGAAATTCAGCATTTGAAATTCTAAGAAATATTTTTTAATTTTTTTTTCAAACCTTATTTGATGTTTTTCATTATGACCGGAAGAGTTTCTTAACCTAAACCTGCAAATTCTGAATTTTTGTAAAACTTTCTTCGTGTTTTTATTTGTTGTTATGTCATTTTTAATTATCTTTCACGAAATCTAAAAAACTGTGTATAGATATTTGAATATACAGAATCTTAAAATCTGAACTAAAAAACTCCAATTCGAATTTTTTCAGGAAGTTTTTACTTATCCTTTCAATTGATGTAATCTATTCGTTAATGTAAAAGTTATATGTAAAAATTAACTTCATTTTCAGCATTTTATTTATTATTGTTAAAAACCCTGATACGTCCAATGAAACTTTAAAAAGAAATTACCTTAAAAAAAAATCAAGGAATCACCTGTGATAAACGAAATTAAAAACCCCTTTTATGTGACAAATCTGGTCATAACTAGATCTATGTGCGCGAAAAATTCGCAAGCACATTTTGAAAAAATTGTCTAGTCCTCTGCACTCTAGTTATTTTTTGTACCCGGAATCATTGTTAAATATATATATTGATATAAACTTAATTTTTTATTTTTTCCTAAAGTAGAGGGATACGTTTGCGTGTACAGAGACTGTAAAACTATCAGAACTCATGACAAATAAGATCTGACTTAAATATAGCATTTTATTTTCAGCAAGGTTCTAATGCAAGGAAAGTTAATTGCAGTTGCGTATACTCTACGTACATATTGAAACCAATTCTCTCTGAGCGGAAATTGTAAACAAGAAAAGATGCATCAGTGTTAGTTTAATATCCAAGGGGGTTAAAAGCTATAAAATTTGATAATTTTGATAATTCACATTTTAGATTCCTATGACCAGAATATTTCATAGATTTTTTATGTGAAAGATGGATCCCATGTTAGGCTTCGACATCCTCCTTGTGTTTACTTCAGTACAAAAGATGCGCCTACCCCTGAAACAACTTTCACTGCATTATAACCTTATACAAAGATTAGGAAAAAAAAGAAAAATGTTGCAAGTTGAAGAGATTCATGAATACAAGGAAAAAGACGGTATAAATTCTGTACAGTCGTCTCTGATGTCTCATCCGTTCTGGGTAACCCTTAGTACCCGAATATAAACAAAATGTAACCTACTCATTGGTGCGCAGTGCTACATAGATTTTAGAATTTAGACAGACATTTTTCTATATTAAGAATTTAAGAATTTTTTAATGTTTTTTGCTCAGCTATATGCAGATTGCAGAACTCTTTTCGGATCTTTGTATCTTTCCAACTTGATGGCGTATATTTGATATTTTAAACTAAAATTATTTGACAGAATTTATAATTCGAAATATAGGTCTTCGACGTTGAGTTGCAAATAAGTAGGGATTCGAAAATCAGAGTTTGTGGCAAAGACTCGATTCCATTCCTAGTTAAGCATGTCAAAGGATTGCGCAAAAAGTTTGCTAAGATAAAAAGATTAAAAAGTTTTAGGCATGTGTTCATTTTTACTTTCATTTTTGTAAAAACCCAGCTAATTGCAATGATAAATTAGTAATCGTCAGAAACATCAAGAGTAGATGAGAAGAATATTAATCGCAAGAATATATTTATTATCAAACATATAAAAGTTATTACTATGTCGATGCTATAAGTAAAATGAACGTCCCTAGGGCCAAGGCATAAAATACAAGAAAAAAAAACTGTTTTTTACCGAATGAATAAAAACTACTTAGACATTCAAAACACAATAAGAATAAGGAGCGATATTTGTTTTTGCGTTTTCGACTATTCTTGGTACTTTTACAAAGAACTATAATCTGTCAAATGTTTTAACAAAACCTAGAGTGAGATCCAAAAAACCTTCAAAATTTTCCGAATTTAAAAAAAACTTTTTAGTTTGCTAGTTTTCCATTTTTAACGGATTCAATTGTTCTTAAAGTAAAGTTATGAAGAAAATGATTTGCATCTCAGAAAGTCAGAAGCAAACTTGGCCATGCATATATATATACAATCTGCTAAAAAATCTGCCTTGAAGTATAAATGTTCATTTTACCCAACCCTAGCGTGTTTATTACTTTTCATCTTGATACTCCATATCCCCTTCTAGGCCTACAAAGCCAAAAATATTATTGAGAATGTTCAATTTTCTTAAAGGGACTGTAAAGGAAAAATTAAAGGGGGTATAGTATGAAACCTGAGAATCTCAGGAGTTGAACGATACTTCTAAAACATCTATCTGATGTTCCTGTCTCGAGAAATTGATATAAAACTGTGTCAAATTTATACGAAAATTCATATACATGCAATTTTGTATAAAATTTTTAGCATTAAACAGATCATATTCAACAAATACGCAACCAATCTGAAAGCGACAATATTCCACAGGACCCTGAGAATCTCAGGTTTGCTCCTATTATAATTTTATTTTTAGTTTGCATTTTTTATAGATATAATTGATATTATTACATATTGTCCGTATATTTTGTATTACGTCTCCAGAATTTCAACCAATGGCAGCGCAGTATCGTTGTCACGTGATGAAAACGGAAATCACGTGACCAGTATTTGTAAATTTTTAAATAAATGCCTTAACCTTTATGATATAAAAAGAACAAATATAAATGGGCAAAAGATCAAGTCAATTGAAAAATTAAAATTTTTTGACTTTATACCTAGGGAGGTACTTCTGCACGGGACGGATTCATCCAGAAAGCGGAATCTGATTCTACCTCGGAATCCGAATCATTTTCAACTTCCGATATTCCGGAATCTATTTCCGAAACAACCATGAAAAAAATCAAGACAAAAAATATTACCAGAGGTCGAATTTAAAGAATTTGAACCGCGGCTTAAATTTAAGCCGGGGCTCAAATATGGTTGGTTCTACTTAAAATAGTATTCAACATTTCAAGATTTAAGCCGGCGCTCAATTAAAACCGGTTTTTGGCGGATTTAAGACGCGGCTTAGATTCATTAAATTCGGACACAGATTAATATAAACACAATTATTATGGCTTTCCTTGCTGAACTATTTCGTTCATTTTCAGTTCTTGTTCTGCAGGCGATTCATTCGCTTCATACGGAGGAAAGCCATCTCCAGAGTAGTCTCCTGAATTCTCTCCTGAACCGTTGAGTAGCTCTATCTCAGACTCATTCAGTTCCAAAATACTAACTGCATTAAAACAATGTTAAAGTGCCTCTCCATGCAAAGATGGAAACCCCCGATTCACAACATTACCCTTCAAACCTTTGTCTGATCAAGTAATAATTATATATCAATGTTTACAATTTTTAAAACTGATTATTCTCGATTTTTGTTTTATCTACATAAGTTACATGTGTATTTCTAATACAGGGAAATTTTAATGAAACACTATTAAAACTTGGAAAAACGACATATTATTGATCTGATAAAGGTTTCAAGGGTACCGTTGTGAATCGTGCATTGTCATCTTTGCATGGAGGGTCACTTGAAATTACGCTCACAGTCTCATTAAAGAAAGATTTTAAAATCATTTACAGGAGTGAAATGGAATGGAATATGGAATTAAAATCTTTCTACAGGTAACCCACAACGGATGAGACTGTAAATACGACCCAAAACTCTAAAATAAGCTTTAAGCTTGATTTTTGTTTTCTGCATTCAATTGAGTATTTTTAGTATTAGTTTACTAAATAATTAAGCACAGTTTTGGCCTAGAAGGAATCTTAAATGCCAGAAAACGGACGTAACAAATTTCGTGCAATCGACTCTGAAGTCTGAAGTCTCATCCTTTGTGGGTAACCCTGTAGATAATAAGCATTAACGGCATGACGGCTGAACCGATTGGACGCCAACTATTTCTTTTTTGGCAAATCACAGCATTGTGCAGTGTTAACAGACCCAGTTTACTTAATAAGTGATTTAATAACTTACTAGTAAAGCTTTTTGCTTTGCAACTTCAGTATTGCTTTAATGTCGTCTTCCTTTTCTTCAGTTTTCTGGTTATCGCTGTAGTTTACCAAATGAAGATTTAGAATGTGAATCTTGAGTTAGATGTTTATAATTTACCTCGGTTAACAGCGTCCTCTTTGGAACCAGTTATGATCCCACAGCTGGCCTCAGAAAACACAGTTTTCGTAATCCAGCCTGAAACAAACAATCTTTGTAAAATAAAACTAAACTAAAGCTTATACAATAAATATTCAAAATAAATGATTCCAAATATTTTATATTTTCTTATTATACAGGGTTACCCACAAAGGATGAGACTGTAAAGACGACCTAAAGCCTTTTTAAATTATGACGTTTCTAAGGTTAAATTAAGTCTTCTGTCTTGGATAGAGTTTTTTAATAGCTTATTATATGATTTTGCAAAGAAAGAAACAAGTTCACAGTTGCAGGGAATCGTGAATATTAGAAAACAGGCAATATATACATTCCTCACTATAGTTTCAGTGTAAGTAAATATTTCGATTTACTGATAGCGCCGATTGAATGATACATAACTCTAATTGGATAATGAGATAGATAGAAAGATAGATGATACCGCCATACTATTTCTATTGGCTCAGAATAGACAACAAACACATGACTGAACCTTGATTGGATCAGGCGATAATGGAATCGGCAAAGAGGAGTGTCTCTGTAGTCTCATCCTTTTTGGGTAACCCTGTCTATTTTATTATTGGAAAGTTATTAAACTAAGTTAAAAATCATTGTTGATTTGAACACGTCAAAATTTAAATCTTATGTCCATATTAACTAGCAACAATTTGTACTAAATAAACAATGGGGGAGAAGGGGGGGACACAGTAAGGTATTAGGGGGGGAGGGCAGCCAAAAAGAACTTATTCCATAAACCTCCTCTTTATGTCAAATAAGTTTTGAAGCGGCCAGCTTCAGAACTTCTTTTCAGAGAGAAGTTTCTAAGTTGTTTGAATGTTGGGTTCTAGTTAAGAATTTCGACCGAAAACCCACTATTTCATTAAAAAACTCTTAAAATAGGATTTTTCAACACGCTACTTAGACTAAATCAAGGTTTTGAGGTGCTGCTGCAGGAGCCCCTAAATCTTTTCAATATGGCTGTTAGAATCTATTTATATATTTAGATTATCCCGAACCCCTGTGCTTTCTGTGCTTTTACTATAAAATATATGTTTTTCTTCCGAAATACTCACTGTGACAAAGACGACATCCATTCAAGGATAAATATATGAAAGGGAAAAGTAATTATAAATTTTTTAAAAGAGATTTTTTTGTCCCCAGGACATGATCGGGTTGTTACGATCAAATCTCGGAATTTTTTCTATTGCGAAAGTTTGGTGTTGTCTGGGTTTTTATATTGATCTACCAGGGGTTGTAATCTGGCAGCACATTCATCCATCCACGCTTCATTCATTCTGAGAAGAGGGTTGACAAGATTCCAGCTGCCTAAGATTCTTCTTAGGCCTGAGAATATAGAGTGCAGGAATCCTTCTGATATACTGGAATGAGGCCCGGGTGCCGTACTGATAGGAAACATCACACTCATTGCTCCCTAACATCTGTAAGCCCGGATTGGATACCCCCAGGTACCTATAGCTGGCAACCATAGACTCTCCCTGCTTGTCCACCATTCCTCTCTTCATCGTCATTCACTTGGATCAATCCCACTTGAAGCTTCTTTCTTGTTGAGCAGAAAGCACGCACCCTTTCGCTGCGAGAGTTGTTGACAGCCGCCCCTCTGTCCCCCTACATCCGTCAGGTGGTCATAACTGCTAAACCAGATGTCGGCTTCAGATGTTTTTGAAACCACAGGTTTGTGTGGAGTACGGGAATCGAACCCGTGAATCAGTGATCTAACGAGAACTGGTGTCACACACTCTCCACCCCACCCCACTTCTCCACCCCACCCCACTAAATTATAAATTGAAATCATTTTAAATCAATGCTAGCTACAATTCAAACAATGTTTGTAAATGTAAATATTATCAGAATATATTCATTTTGTCCATTCTCACCATGAAACACAAGACAAATGCATTTTAAGAGGAGTATTGTGACAAAACACTCCTCCATGATCCCCTGAAATAACCCACCGTGGCGGGGGGGGGGGGGGGGTATTATATACGCTTTTGCAAAGTTATTTCAATATATATATAGGGTTACCCACAAGGATAAGAATTTAGACTTCAAGGACAATTTATCCGAGACAAGAGACTAGATTTAAACTTGAAATCGTCATATTTAAATAGTTTTAGGTTTTTTTTACAGTCTTATTTTTTGGAACTATACCATGAATATAAGGATAAACCTACTGAAGTGCTGTTGAACCCTGGCGTGAATAGTATGCTGAGTTGGTAGGTTTGGATGATCAGTTTCTCCCTCGCCACCCTGAACAATATAATAATAAATGTCGTCTTTTCGTTCAACTCAAATTTATTGATTTTGCTGACAATGATTGACACATTTCTTCATCATATATCTCTCATGTTGGGGATAAAAATACAAGTAATATTGATACTTTGAATCATCTTTGTCGTTTAAGTAAAAATTCTACAGTGAAACCAGTGAAACCCTTTATAACGGTTACATCGGAAGAATTTATCAAATGTCGTCTTGACACTTTTTCAATGAGTTTTATACGATATTTCGTGAATTTCAGTATTTGCGAAAATAAATAAATAGCCATGAATATGCGGGGGTTCCATATAATCATTTAATTAAAAAACTAAATATCTGCAACATTCCATTATCAGAAAGTGAAGAATACGACATTTGATGAATTCTTTCGATGTATTCGTTATTAAGGGTTTCACTGTAGTTTAATACATATTTATAGATTTTAATAATCCATTAAGAAACCTTGCCTGAAATGCTCCACAGTTTTCTTCAAATCTAACAACAAAATTTGTTCAGTAAAATCAACTTTTGATTATATCGATGGAAATCATTGTTGTAGAAAAAAGATTTATGAATATTGATATAGTGGCTGAGTGGGTATAATTAAATGGTATTCAAGTGCATAAAAAATGGTTTATAAAATGGTAAAAAGAAGTGTATAAAAGCAGTACAAAAATGAAACGCAAAATTTGTTAATTTAAAAATTAACAATTTAAGTTTTTTAATTAATATATATTGTTCCCTTTTTTGATAATCTGAATCTATAGAATGGGATCTATAAACGTTAAGTACATTTTTATTAAAAGACAGCGAAACACTCCAAATGTGACATTTTAGAATTTCATTTGGTCCATTGCTTGTTGGAGATTACCAAAAATTTTATCGTGAAATCTTTATTGCAGGATTCACATGTTTTGACATCTGCACTTTTAGACTACAGATAATAAAACATCTTTCATTCCTCAAGCATATTTTCTTCTCTATCTTTAAAGATGGCAGAGATCTGTTAGTTTTAAGATTCAGTTGATGGTATTTTGAAAATTTAACAACAGTGTGACCGGATAAGCAAAGAAATTCAGCGGCAACTTGAATTTTTTTGAATTTTGTTTTAATTGTGGTAGTTGATAAACGAATAATGTATCTAAAAAAGAGTACATTTTATAAGCTTATCAATGTTAACTTAATTACTTCTCTGTATCTTTAAAATTGGCGGAGATATTAAACATTAGAACAATAAAAAATGTTCACTCTAATCCCATGTTTAATGAGACACTCTGTACCTGGATACGACCCCTGTGAGAACCGCCAGTGTTCCATGGTCCGGTCTGACCGGCGCGTTACTAGCTGGGTCCTTAAACCTCCAATATTTCCAGACTGACCCACCCGCGTCACCAAAACAACTGTCACCTACAACACTAGAATGCTGACGCCCTTGGTATCTTGACCCAGGTCTGAAAAGAAAAAAAAATATTATTGAAAAGATATTTAAGCCAATTCCTTTTCATTGTACATAGGAAATGCCAATCTTGAAATGAAAGGTCGGAAGAGGGGAAGGAAGTTACAACTAAAGTTACTTTAAAAAAAATCGGCGATTTGATTCTGTTTGAGGATGAAACGCTAGAAATGATTACAAACAATTTTAAGGTGTCTTTGGACTGTCCAATATCATGTTATAAAAAAAATAAAGTGATAAGAATTTTTTAAAGTATCACATTTTTGTTTTATTTGAAAAAGAAAATTAAAGTAAACGAACAATTTTTTTCATCCTTTTCATGACATTCTTTAAATTGAAATTGAAACAAAACCGGCAACGGATAGGGCCGGGCCGGTTGGAATTCTAATTTACCCTAGTCCACCGTAAACTGTTAGTTTTGCAAAGATTAAAAGATAAAATGTAAAAACCTGATAATTGTGTCATTCCCATTCCAACCAATATTACCCGGATGCCAGATTTCTGGCTCAGTTTTAACCATCTCAAATTCCCTGAAAATTGAAACAAAAAAATGATTTAACCAAAAATTTTATTTCACAATTTTGAAGTTTAAATTGTCGAAAGAAAATAATTATCGAGTAGAGTAACAAAATAAAAAATTTAATCTTAATGTTCAAGGTTACCCACAAAGGATGATACTTCAGAGACGACTGTACGGAATTCATACTTTGTGTTTCCATATTCACGAACGCAACTGTAAACGTGTTTCTTTCTTTGTTAAATAACTTATTAAAGTTCAAGGCAGAAGACTTAATTTATCCTTTAGATCGTGTCATATTATAAAAGTTTCAGGTCGTCTTTACAGCCTCATCCTTTCTAGGTAACCATGTATAGCTGTTTTCTTTGCTACCAATTACAGAATTAAATATTTTTCATCAACATCTATTCCTAGAATTTTTTTCTAAAAAATTGCTTAAAAGTTCAATTCTGAAGCTTTCAGTCTTTCGCTGCAAGAAAAAACCAAACATTTTATTTCTAAATAGCTTGAGAAACCAACGGGAACCAGGGAAGTCATAGCTAGTTATAGTTTCACCTTTTACATGCCCCTTTTCGTCAATTTCGATTTTAGCCTTTTTTCCCTAAAAAAATCGAAAAACTTCTCAAAAATCTCAAAAGTAAGAACATTCCCTTAGCTTTCCCGATTTCCCAAATCAAATTTTGAGGCAAATCGGTCCAGAAATTAATAGAAAAAAACTCACCCCTCCTCAACTCTGACGATATGCTGTTTAGGTCTGGTAATTGGGGATCCGGTACAAAATTCTACAATGTTTTAACATAGAGAATAGAATATATATTAGAGGGGAATTTACTCAAAAAAAGTGTAAAACAGCCATTTTGTTGTACTGTTTCCATACTGCAGGTGTACTTCACATATTTGAGCTATATAACCTTTTGGGCCCTAGAACATCATTTTATAGAAAATCTAAAATTAATATTAAAAGAAAACCAAATTATGAAATAGGCTGTTTTCATAATTTACAAATCATCATTTCACATAAACTCTATGCCTTTCACTTTACAAACGATGATTTTCCGTTATAACTATAAATCAAATTATGTTTTTTATTCACCTAATTTATTTTATAAAGTTTATTTAACAACTTTAAAAAATTAGCAAATTGAAATAGATAGTCTAGGGAACATGCTGTATTAATGCATATAATTTGTAAACATTTACATGATTTGTACACTTTGAACTCCCTTTCAGACTGAAAGGGACTGACAAAATTCATACCGAGGGATTGACTAAATAATATATCTTCTATTCTCTTTGGGTTTTAAGGATAAATAAAAATAATAGAATCCTTGAAAAAATAATTAGATTTAAAGAGTACTATTTGTTGTAAATCATTGATTAATTAAACATCTGTACACGAAATTTCAAATTACTTTCCATTTACTGATTCTCACTGCAATGAATGAGATATCATCTTTTTATTAATAATTGATTGTTTTTATTTGTAATTTCTCTTCCTAGTGACTTGGGCATTTATGCTTTTTTGTAGATATACATCTAAATGTTACCGATTTCAATCTCTATACATTTTAATAAACCTAGGAATCTAAAAGAACATCGTTTAAAAAAACAAAATTTCAAAAAATGGCGAGCCGACCGCTACATTTTAACGAAAAAAATAGATTAAAAAACAACTATCAGAACTGAAAATGTTATTATAATCTTTAAAGGTATATATTCTGCAGATAAGCTCAGCTCCAACCCTACTAATAATACCTGTAAATGTGTCAACATTTCGACTACAATTCTCATAAACAAAAGAGTCCACTTGGATCTGAAAACAGAAAGACTTCCTTGCAAGTGCTCGAGTTCGACCCTCCATTTAGAGAATGGAATTATCAATCCACAACGGTTTCCATGAAAGCATTTTCTGATCATTAATGAATGAAATATCCATGTTTGTATTTGTAAGTTCCCTTTAAACTAACTTGCGGATTTCGGCTTCAAAAACTAAATGGAAGAAATTGTCAGAATTTAACACTTTTCAACGTAACAACGTCGATATCTTCCCCATTATTTATCAGAGAAGGGACAAAAGGATACCGTGGTAAATTTTAAAAGAATGACTAATTATTTTTGTATAAAAATCACCTCGTGTATATTGTCGTTGAAATCACTGAAAATATTTCAATTTAAATATCAAATTAAGAACAAATCTACCAAATTGTTCTCGCCAGGTAGAGAAGTTAATGGTTTTGGATTGTTAAAAAAAAAATAATAAAACTTTCAAGATTTAAAAACTGTATGTTGGCTTTTTTTAAACGTTACTTTATCTTTATCCAAAAACAATTGTTTCTATGCGATTGTTTTTGGATCGTTTTTGGATCGTCTTTGAGTCATTTTTTTGCATATATCTGCTGCCATGGGTAATAATTTGACAGAATGTAAGAAAAGCACAGAATGAACAAGTTAAAAACATTTGTTTATATTACTTAATGCCATTTTTTTACCCTGAAAGAAAATATAGGTAAAACTGTAACTAGGTGGAAAGAAATGACGGATTTTCTGTTTGATGTGCAAAATGAAACAAAAGAATTATAATTTTATATTTTGAAAATATTTTCTTTAAAAATCTAATCAAAAACAAATTTCATTTCTTCAACTTGAAATCATTCGTATGTGGGTTAATATTATTCAACAATTTTTAAATATGCAGAGTTGTTCTTTTTTACTTTTTCATTTCTTTTAGCCAGATTCAAAGAAATTATGGAGTGTCTGCTAACCTAGTAACAGTGAAAAATTAAAAATATTATTATTATTATATCATATTTTGAAAGAAAAATATTTAAATGAATTTCCTTGGAGTATTCTTGTCGCACCCATCAATACACCAACCCCAGCTTGTACTGTTATCCTTCAAGAATATTAAAAAATAAACTATTAATTTACAGATAGACATAGGGCGTAGTCAAAAAGAACTTGTCCAGTGGGGGGGGGCTTAATTTTTTTTCAAGGGAGGGGACTCAGCATCCGTTGGGGGCTGAAAACCCCCTGAAATTGAAAGTTTTCACTGGTCCAGGAAGAGGGGCTTCGCCCCCTAACCCCCCCATGACTTCACCTCTATTTAGACCCAAAAACTATGAAATGGGAATATTCTTTTAAGTATTTACAAAGTGAAATTGCTGTATTTTATGTTTTTCTACCATTTCATTTCATAGCTTATAGCTCAAGTCTAACCTGACAGGAGACAAAAGAAATAAACTAAAAGATTGTAACAAACTCAACTTTTCTAATCCCTATATCTTTTCAACCTGATGGTGTGAACCTTTGATATTTCAAACTTAGACTTTAAGATCTAGCACAATTCATAGTCTGAAAAATCAAAGGTCTACGACATCGGGTTGCAAACATATTGGGATTAAAAAATTAACTTTTGTGGCAAAAACTCATTTCCTTTTATCCCATGGCAGTTTTGATTTCAAAAAGGTTAGACAAGTTTTAAAAAGTAAGAAGAATTTGAACTACGTAAACCGAGTTGAACCCAAAGAGAATAGAATATATATTAGAGGGGAATTTAGACAATCCTTCGGTATGAATTTTCTCAGTCCCTTTCAGGCTGAAAGGGAGTTCAAAGTGTAAAAATCATGTAAATGTTTACAAATTATATGCATTAATACAGCATGTTCCCTAGACTATCTATTTCAATTTGCTAATTTTTTAAAGTTGTTAAATAAACTTTATAAAATAAATTAGGTGAATAAAAAACATAATTTGATTTATAGTTATAACGGAAAATCATCGTTTGTAAAGTGAAAGGCATAGAGTTTATGTGAAATGATGTTTTGTAAATTATGAAACCAGCCTATTTCATAATTTGGTTTTCTTTTAATATTAATTTTAGATTTTCTATAAAATGATATTCCAAGGCACAAAAGGTTATATAGCACAAATATGTGAAGTAAACCTGCAGTATGGAACAGTACAACAAAATGGCCGTTTTACACTTTTTTCTAGTAAATTCCCCTCTAATATATATTCTATTCTCTTTGGTTGAACCATTTCTGCAGCGCTGTTAAGAGAATTGACTGAACTATGTTTACGTAAATTATCTCTTTTCATTAAATACAATTTTTTTTAATGAAAACAGTAATTTTAATAATTGTTTTTTTTTTACCTTGCATTCACTTATAGATGAATCACATTCAGTTTGACACCAACCAGCCTAAAAAATAGATTTTACAAAAAGTTGGAAAATATATTATTATCTTATTTTTTTAATTTTTACAAGATGAATATTGCCAAAACAATATATCTCAACAGCAAAAAAACAATTTCAATTTCTTTTTAAATATTATTTTTTGACATTTTTTTTACCTTAAAAGGGTGCTCCTCGAATAGAACAATTTCACTGGGATTCTTCCAAGGGTAACAGATAACATCCTCACTAGCTGTCTTTATAACAATTCTAAATTTTAAAATTAAAAAAAAAATATTTTCGAATTTTTTTAATAAATGTTGTTTTATTGCTAAATTGTATGCTTTTTTAAAACTAAAGAAGAGATAAAAACTCAAGAACATAAAAAGGCGGAAATAGGTTGATTATTAAAGTCTCTAAAAAATCATAATGAGCATGTGCAAAGAAAAAAATTATGTCTTATGCCACAAAATAAAGCTTTCTAATCCATATATATTTGCAACCCCTGAGTCAGCAATGAAATTCAGTATCGAATTTAAAAATGGGGTATATAAAAATCTTTAAAATAGCTCTAGGTTTAGATACAGACCTTAAAAATATCTTTAGGTTCAGATAAAGATCTTAAAAATATCTCTAGGTTTAGATAAAGATCTTAAAAATATCTCTAGGTTTAGATTAAGATCTTAAAAATAAGACAGTTTTGTAGATATTTCTATTTGTATTATTTCATGTGATTTCTTTACATTTCTTTGTAGTTTCTTTGTAGTTGAACTCATTAAATTAAAATCTACGGAAATGTATTCACATCAAAAAGGAAACTCGGATGTTTCGTTCAATAATATTCACTTAAAGGGACAGTAAAGGAAAAATAAATCTAATAAATCATAATAAAACTCTCTTTAATGTCCGGGTCTAATGGTAGGGTGTATCTGTATGATATTTTTAAACTTGGATTAATATATGTAACTTCATTCATGGTTGGGAATATCTAGGGTCCTTAGACATTGGGTTGCAATTTTCAATAAATGTGGAACTAACATCTACTTTTTTACTCTACAGAGGTTTGGTCCATCACCATCACTGAATTTTAAATTGGAAAAACCAGTTTCTGGCATGAAGACTCAATAATTTTTTGTCGTCTTTACTATTAATTCAAAAAGTCGAAAGGAACATAATACATATTCTTAGAGTAAATGTGCAGACCTTTGTAAAAAGGCGTAAATTCAAATAACGCTTTATATTTTAATCCAATGCACAATGCTACCTTTTTATTTTCTTAGCTTAAAATTGATTATTTTAAATATTGATATCTCTGTAAAATTGTTTTGCAAAATTGTGCTGCAGGAACAATGAAGAAAATTTTGGGGGTTGAAAACTTTTCACGATTGAAAAACTACAATATCCTTCTCAGATATGAATCTTACATATTACTCTGTAACATAAGAGTAACTTAATATTACGTCAACACTCAGCAGTCCCTTTTACAATTTACTCAGATATTAATTGTACATATTGCTCTGTAACATAAGAGTAACTTGATTTTACGTCAAAACTCAGCAGTCCCTTATATAATTTACTCAGATATGAATTGTATATATTACTCTGTAACAGAAGAGTTATTTAATATTACGTCATCACTCAGCAGTCCCCTTTATAATTTACTCAGATATGAATCTTACATATTACTCTGTAACATAAGAGTAACTAAATATTACGTCAAAACTCAGCAGTCCCTTTTATAATTTTTTACCTGGCCACGGTTGTATTTTTTAACTCATCTAGAATTCTGAAAAATTTAAAATTGTAAAATTAAATTTTGAGGAAATTAATCACACCTAATATTTCCCTTTGTAGGGTAAAAAAGTAACTTTAGAGACCTGATATTGAAATTCAAATTTCGCATCTTATATTCCCGTAGTAGGGCGATAAAGCAACTTTATCGCCCTACACCTTATTTAATTGAATAACATTGTTTATTTCATTGTTTCAGGGATATTTGAATAAAAGAAATACTTTCATTTTGATCTCAAACAAACTAGAAAAAGTAAAAATCCCGGCAACAACTTTTTCGCACTTAATACAGTGAATCCCAGATATATGAATACATAGCAAGATTTTTTTTAATGTCGTATTACATATTTAAGATCAAATGAGTTTCATATTAATATAGCAATTGCATTATTATCTAGTATCTATATAATAAAGCTCTTCGCGCATATATATATTAATATAGATATATTAGCTATAGCTGACCAAACGGCTGGACCAAATTGGCTGACTTTTTTAGGTAACCCGCGGGTTACTTTGGCTAAAAATTTGAGCTGGGCACTTCTGCAAAAATCATGATTGAAGACCAAACGCGGGAAAATCGCGGAAATAGCTATAAGTAACCTGGGAACACCGGACACCTCATCATAAATCATAAATAGATTCTATTATTTTTGGAACTTACGCTGATTTTAGTAGATCTTGACACAGTGGATGAAACATTGAGGGGTTTTCACTTTGTTTACATTCACTAGTACACTTTCTGAAATATTTTAGGCATAAAAAAAAAAAATAAAAATACTGTAGAAAGTCAGAAAAAATACAATTGATGACATTTCTTCGAAATTAATCTGAAAAGTATGATTTATAAAGTTTTTTTCAACATATTTTGGTCAATTTCAGAAATTTTTCAAAAAATTTGACACATTTCATCAGTTTTTATTCAAAAATTTCAAATATTACCAAAAAATGATAAATTCAATTTAGTTTTAGAGATATTGAGCAAAAAGTTAGATTGCTGCTCACGGTTACTTTGTAATTGGAAAAGTTACTGCGCGTATCTATTCTTTAAAAGTTAGTCCTCTGTGGAATACAAACTAATTATATCACTAATTTATGTTAAATTACCTAAAAACACTCTGGTCGGGACTGAACGAATTTGCTCTGCAAACTTTTGTATTTTTCTGCAAATAAATTAAATTTTTAAGTTTTAGAAAATCCAATTCACTACGGTATCCTTTAAACCTCCATCTTGAAAGGTGTTTTATCACAATTTCCCTCTTTATCTCTGCAGCAAGTAACCTCAGTTAATATTTAGCAATTTTTCGTAAACAAATGAGGACATCTCATTAATCTCTGATCAGAGAATGGTTTAAAAGGGTATCACTATGAGTCAGACATGCCATTCTATCAATGGAGGGTCACTTGTAATAACTATTTATAACACTGTTATTTTGGTTTGCAGTGTTATAAAGTTTTTAGACAGAATTTATCTCTTTAGATTTAATTTTGTCCCGAGCTTTAGCGAGGGATAAAATATAATCTAAAAAGGCGAGAACCTTTGAGATTTAGAGAAAAGTCCAATAACTTTATAGCACGTCGCGTCGTGCCAAAATAATAGTGCTATTGGTAATTTTATGAAACATTTGTGTCTTATTTCCATGGCTGTTTCTAAATCAAATAAGCTTTGAAACAAAGCAGAAGTCAAAATATAAAGTTTATTTCAATTTTATTTTTATTTCTATTGAAATTGTTTTTGGAATTATCCTAAATTTTTGGAGAAAATCCAGGAACCAATGAAAAATCTATAGCACATGCATAGCTAATTTAAAATTATAGCACGATGATTACTTTATAGCACGTTAATTACGAAATTCACGATGAAGTAAGTAATAATGAAAAAGTATGCTAAAGTTTCTGAAAAAAAACATCTAAAGTCCCTAAAATTTATTTTTTATTTTGTAAATGATATTTGTCTACCTGTTTTGTGCTACCGAAAGCTGTTAGAAAACTAGTTCTTCCTTCAACTTCTACTTCAAGTGGAGCAATGAAGGCTGCAGCATGGCACTTCAGCCAACCAATCTAGTTTTTAAAATGTTTTTTTTTTCAATCAAAATAATACAATGTAGCGACGATTAACCGACAGAAATAAACTAACTAACATTTATTGAATCTAAAAGTACAACATGGTTTAAATCTTGTATTGCTAGCAAAAATGAATTTAAATATAAACTTAAGCAACATTTTCTGGATAGATTATCGAACTTTGAATGCAATCGGCTATTTTGCTATACTTGTTCAACTCTAGTTTCTTAGATTAGATTGGGGTTTCCATGGTCTTTAATGTGATCTGTTCATATTTTTTAATTCTTGATACATATAATGATTATCATATTGTTAACCATTAACTTTAAGACCTCTGTGTAATGTCGTCTTTAACTGAAATACCCTCTCGGAGACACCAAACCAAACAATTTCAGCCCCCTTTTTCTTTGTTCTCTGGGGACGGAGCCTAAAACACTTTCGTTTATTGTGAACCCATAAAATTTAAACAAGAATATTTCCATATGAAGAATTAGTGAATTTCGTTAAATATTCAACTGTCATTTATTTCAGAAGTTTTAAAAACGTCTTTTAATACTGATCAACAATAAGTTACCCCTTTATCATCCGCAAATAAATCGTAAGATTTTTTGTATTATTAACATTTATTATAACACTAGAAATTCAAGGCGCTTCGCGCCCATCTTCTAACTTAGTTGTGAACATGTTCTCTTTGTGTACATCGTAAAACTAAACAAAAATAATTCGCGGATTTTTACAAAAAATTTCGCGGATTTCCAAAATTTTAAAAAATTTTGATAGAGACAAATATTTGAAATTTTGATTTTTCATAAACATTCCCTGGGGTCCCTAGATGTCCCACAAAAAATTTGGGCCCGATCGGTTATTGGATACAAACAAACAAACAAACAGACAAACAAACAGACAGACAAGCCAAATTTATAAATAGATTGTACAAGTAACCATGACCTATAAATTATGTTATTTTTAGGAAATAAAGCTTTTGTTGTCGATTTTCTTGAGACGGGGGTTACTCTGTTGTGTGTATTTGCGGCCAACCGGGAAAGAATTGTCCGGGGAGAATAAATATACTCTGTACAACCTTCCTCCTGAAAGCCCTCATCAGGAAGTTCAAAGATGTACAAGAAACTCTCCCTGCAAATTGTTAGGATGCACAATCTGCCCCACACCCACCAACCACGTCCACAACCTGGATGAGGAACTGGGAACCGATGACACCACTCCAACCCCTCCGACCTCCTCTGACCTTCCCCCCACCACCCAATCATCCCATCCTGCTCCTTTCTATTGCCTTTAAAAATGCAATCAAGGAGAACCGAATATATACCCTTAAGGCCTTGTCCAAACAATTCATTCACCAACTGGAAACCAATCTGGAATTCTTCGCCTACGACCACTCCGACCTCGCCACCTATCAAACTGCAGAGGACATCATCAATGCCCACTCCACCGTTGCAGCTGACCCCCCCCCCTTCCCAGCTCAACCTCCAACCTCGGGCTAGTTTCAAACCTCCTAAGCTTGATACACTGACCTGGAGTGGCAAATCTGGGGACTTCTACCCCTGGTTGTCGACCATCCTGAACGTGTTCAACTTGACCCAAGCTGAAGATGTTGTTAAAGTGGCTTTCACTCTCCAAGCCATCCCTCTTGCCAAACGAGGACCCT
The DNA here is from genome assembly GCF_000591075.1 of Eurytemora carolleeae. Lineage (NCBI taxonomy): Eukaryota > Metazoa > Arthropoda > Copepoda > Calanoida > Temoridae > Eurytemora > Eurytemora carolleeae. The sequence goes on along the minus strand of NW_019396479.1, from coordinate 14,502 downwards.
TCAACAACATCACTGACTGGGCCACTTTCAAGACCAAGCTAATTGAAGAGTTCGGAAGTATTGATATCTTCGGAAGAGACGTCAATCAAGTATTCAACCTCCTTTCCTTGTCATCTTGGCTCTCTGGAGAGATATCGGAGAGGATGGAGCCAGAGTCAATGGCGCTGGAGTCCATGGAGCTAGAGTCAACAGAGTCAGAGTCAACAAAGCCAGAGTCAAAGGAGCCTGAGTCGATCGGAGGTCTGCCATGTCTGGTAGGTTGTTGTGACATAACAGGCTGATCAGAGAAGACTCGTTTAAGGCGATTAACGAAAACAGTCAGAATTGGAGCCTATCTTAATGGAGAAATACTTTGGAGTCTGGGAAAGAACTAGGTAGGGTCCTCTGTACAGCAGAGAGAACTGAGGTTTAGTTAAATCCTCCATGATGAAAACATGTGAACAGGAGGTTAAACTGGATGAAATCTGGTCTGGTTTTAGGTTACTCTGATGAGGGTAGCTTCATACTGTCTAGAAACTATCCGGGTAAAACCAACAGAGAACCAAAAAGAGCTTCCGAGGTGCAGAATCTTCTCTGAGAACACTTTTGAGGCCAAGTAAACCCAGAGGTAGATAAGGGGACCAGTCAGTTCCAGATAACCAAGCTCTCAGAGACACCTTAAGACGACAGTGAAACCTTTCTACCAGACCGTTGGATTGAGGATGGAAGGATGTGGTTGTAAAAATGTATGATTCCTAGGAACCTTTGGAGAGAAGTCTAGATGGAGCTAGTGAACTGTGCTCCTCAATTGAGGTGATAACTGCTGGAACACCAAAGTTTGGGATATGTGAGAATGTTCTTCCAGAAACCAAGATTAGTAAAATACGAGACTTGAAATTGGTTTGAAGTTTGCTTCGCTGGCAAACTCATTTCTTGCTGATTCAAGCTTCTCTGCATTAAGTTGGTGGGCCTTGGCAAAAACCAGAGGACTGCAGGGTAGGAACGGTGTGGCGGACTACTGAATGCTTCAAATCTGTCGCAAAGAAACCTGTGTCTTGAAAATTATGAATATAAAATTCAGATTTTTTAATATGATTTGCCCACTTTGTATTTCTTAGGTCATGCATTTGAAAATACAAGCCTAATGCAGAGAAGATTGGTGGGTTTGTTATCTTCATTATTAAAAAAGTAAGATTTTTGTATATAAACATTACCTCTAATCTAGTGTGTGGTGGATCATCTATGCCATCTCCAAATGTAATTTTACAATCCATATCATTAAATGGGATTGATGGTTTCTTTAATCCATCCAACTGACTAAAAAGAGATTTGAGTTTTTGTCACAAAATCAATTTTTTTAATCCTTATGTTCATGTAATCTGATGCTGTAAATGTTTACATTTAAACGAAGATTATTTAATTCATAAATTGAAATATCTAAGATCTACGACATTGGGTTGCAAAGAGGAAATCAGAGATAAATTTTTAATTATGTTAACATTGTCAGATACTAAAGGTGAGAGGCCATGAGTTTATGTACGCATTTTGTTAAAATTAGTGTCATCAAAACAAAAACTTAAATGTATTTTTTTAGAATTTTCCTGGAAGGAAGTAAAATGTACGTAAACCCTGATCCCCTCACCTAATAATTTATCCCATTGATAAAAACTAACTTGGTTTCATCTTCAGAAGATTCTTCTAAAGTGATAGGTCCAGGGGGAGGCAAGCATATTGGTTGCACAATTATTATACCATTTTTTCTTGTTCCAGCTTCCGTATAAATATCCTACATAAATAGATACAGGTTAGTTCAAACTTTTTTGTGGCACTTAATGTCTGTTTAGTCTATAGGGAGAAATATTAAACTGGTTCCCACGATTGTTTAATTCATTTAATTTTAGTATTATTTTTGTGACACTAACATTATTAACAATATCATAAAGATTTACATACATTTGTTGTGACACCTGTAGCTGTGTACCTGTTTAGTTTTTATGAGAGCGATATCATAAGGATTTCCATGTTTGAGATCTCTAGATTCAAAGTAGTCAGGATGAACAACCAATTTGTCAATGTCAGAAACCTTAATTTCCACATTTGTTACAGGGACTGTAAAGGAGAAATTAAAGGAGGTATAGGCTGAAACCTGAGAATCTCAGGCATTGAATGATGCCTATATAATACATCTATCTGATGTTCCTGTCTCAAGAAATTGACGTAAAACTGTGTAAAAATTATACCAAAACCTATATATGTAAGATGTACGTCTGTATCATGTAACCAGAACTCCCTTCAATGGCAGTGCAGTATACGGGTCACATGTTACAGACGGAGACACATGACAATAAACTGCACTGCCATTGGTTGAAGTTCTGGTGACTTGATCCTAACGCATAAAAATATTATCAATTATATGTATTAAAAATGAAAAATTATCAAATTCAAATAATGAAAGGAGCAAACCTGAGTTCTCAGGCTTCTTTATGATATTGTCGTTATCAGATTCGTTGTATATTTGTTTAATATGATATGCTTAATTCTACGAATCTTATACAAAATCTTACATATATACGTTTTGGTATAATTTTGACAAGGTTTTCTATCAATTTCTCGAGACCAGATAGCACTCTTACAGGTCTCGATCAACTCCTGAGATTCTCAGGTTTCAGCCTATACCCCCTTTCATTTTTCCTATACAGTCCCTTTAAAAGAGTTTTCTATCCTATAATGCACATCTTCTATTACTTTTACAAGTAAAAATTCTTGAATTCTATTAAAACAATGTTGTACAATTTTGAATCTATCTTTTAAGAAAAAATGTAGAAAAAAATAATTTTTAGAAAAAATACATCAAATTACACATTTTGAGATCGATAAATTACATTGTGTAAAAACTTACTGGAGGCAAAGCTTTAGCTTCTGCAGTTGTTCCAAATCTGAGAGTTATGCTGCTTTTAATGACGTCACTGGGGGCTATCTTTCTCATACCTCTCTCCAGAATACCACAGCTCACTCCCTTCAGTAAACAGGGTTAAAAGGATCTGAGGCCGAATTTAAAGAATTTGAGCTGCGACTCAAATTTGAGACGCGGCTCAAATATGGTTGGTTCCACTTAAAATTGTATTCAATGTTTCAAGATTTAAGCCGGTGCTCAATTGAAACCGGTTTTTGGCGGATTTGAGCACGGTTTAAATTCATTAAACTCGCACATAAATGTCTCATTCATTCTAAATCGGACATAGCTGCTCAGAGAACCCTTGTGAATCGGACATGACACATTTTATATTGAAAGTCACTATTTCCATTAGGTGCATAAAAAACATTATCCAGGAAACCATGTTCTTTTTCAGTTGTTATTAATGCATGCTATATCATCCAATTGTTAAAAGTAAAAATTGGAAAAAAGTAAAAAAATTGAAAAGCCTGACTTTCAAAAATAAACAAAAATTATAAAAAAACCGAACAGTCTTCTCTGAAGTCTTATTATATATGGTGAACCCTCTAATAATCTAAGCTAAGCTTATGTTGATTATAAAAAAGTCTAAAACTATTTCAGTTTTCATTGATGTCTTAAACTTAAAACTAATTCTTTCGTTTTTTGTTTCAATTTGTATTCTCTGAATGTCTAATTTTTACTATAGACGCTTTTGTTCAAATGTGAACGACCTGAGAATAAGAATGAAATTCACTGCGGCAATCAACAAATCATGCGCACGCTCCAAACCTACCGGTATATGTTTGCAGAAACAATGCGCTGCAGATATAACCCACTTTCTGTTGAGAAGTGATCCACTGCATTCAATAGTGCTTCCAAGATCAGATCTAAGAAATTATGCAAAACATAAAATCAGTGCAACACATTTGTAATGACTATTTGTTATCGGTATCCGCATACACTTTTGTTAATAGCAGATAGTCAAATCAATAATATTGTTTATTTTTAAAAAATGAAAATTATCTTTTATTTAAATAATATTAACATAGCATAAATAAATTGTAATTCTTATTTATAATGTAGCTTTGAATATAAACAAAATACTTACTCGATGCTCACATGGACAGCCCATGGTCTATTCAGAGTACCATTTGAACTCAATGCTTTTTTCTAAATGGGTTTAAATATAAACGTGCTTTTAAAACGGTAATTTTGTTTTTCATAATTAACTTGACAAAAAAAGAGTTAAAAATATTCCTTGGCAGTGGGCAACCAGTTCTTTTCGTTTTCTTAAATATTTAAGTTTTTGGTTTTCTGTGGAATCACAAATATCTAGAGTTTGCTTTTATCCAATTTTGCAATATTTGGTGCAGAAGATGGGAGATATCAACGAAAGATAAGAATCCAACTGTTAACGTACTCGTTGATTGCAAACCAATTTGCAGATATCTTAGAAATTTATAAGTCCCATTCAAAACTAAAAAAAACTTAAATATTTAAAACAACGGAAAGAATGGGCTGGTCAGCTTTAGTAGAAAATGACAATTAGAACCTGTATCCCAGAACCACATACACAATCTCCCACGGGTATTATAGGAGTTGGAGGAGGTGACGTTGATGTTGTTATCGCAGTAGATGTCGATGATGCTGTAGATGTAGCTAAAGCTGGTGGCAGTGGAGGGCTGTAAAATAGCGCAAATAAAAATCTCTGATTATTCTTAGCAAAATTAAATAAAAAAATTGCTTAGATCAAAGATATATTTGAATACATTTGAAGTGCCAAAAAAAGAATGATTATGCTTTTTAGTCCTAAACAGGCTGGGGGGGGGGGGGTCCCCAGCCTTTATAAGGTTAATTAGAGTAGATGAAAATTGATAAAATAAAATTATATTTCAGGGTGTCTGTGTATCAGGGAGCAACGGGAATGTTCTTAGCTTGGTTTTCAGATTCTTAGTTGAGTAAGTCGAGTAAGCACAACTGTAGTTTTTCATGTTCATTGGACTATCCAAAGTTATAACTTGAGTTTAATAGACATCTTATTATCCCACTGTTTTATGGGGATCACTGTAGATTAAAACTTACAGTGAAACTTCATCGCCCACATCAGATTGCTGATCTGCTAGTCCACAGCACTTGTATCCTAGTCGGTTTCCTCTAAACATTCAAACTATTTATAATCCATAGCACTTGTATCCTAGTCGGTTTCCTCTAAACATTTAAAAATATGTATAATCCACAGGACTCGTATCCTAGTCGGTTTCCTTTAAACATTTAAACATTTATAATCCACAGCACTTGTATCCTAGTCGGTTTCCTCTAAACATTCAAACTATTTATAATCCACAGCACTTGTATCCTAGTCGGTTTCCTCTAAACATTAAAACATTTTATATACCACAACACTTGTTTCCTAGTCGGTTTCCTCTAAACATTTAAACATTTTATAATCCACAGCACTATGTATCCTAGTCGGTTTCTTCTAAACATTTAAACAATTCGTGAATAATTCAACTACTTTTGTCCATTAATTCCGACCTCATGGACCAAATTTTAAGTATTAATAATGTGTATTTATACCTGATAACTATATCTCGTTTATTACATCCAAGGCTTGTGTGTAGAAAAATGAAAAAAATAAGAATTGATATTTTCATGTTTTCTCATGAATAGATAAACACTTATTGGATACTATTACATGCATTAAAGCATCTTTTTAAAAGAATAAAAATTCATAAAGTTGGAGGGGGGGGGGGTTAAAATAAAACCTTCAGATTACATTTTTTCTCATCTTGTGGTTATTATTGCAAAATATATTGTAAACTTTTTCTTGTTTGTTTTTAAATAGATTTTTAAATCCTCATTAATTGGGTTTTCATCCTCTCAAAATATAATATTACATAATTTAAAAATTTCTTTTTATAAACCCTTGGTTTAAGTTTTTTTTACCCTTCACAATTGTTCTTTAGACCTTTACCAAAAAATGTTTTAAAACTGATTATATCTCTTCTAGGACTAGATTTGCTTCCAAATTGATTGTTAATAATACTTTTTCTGGCTTTTTGTTTCTGACCTTTCTTTTAAGGCTTTTGTATATCAACGTACATTTTAGGAAAAAAGGGAAAATCAGATATTTTCCTTTTTTAAATTCTAAACAATTAAAATTATTTTGAGGCTTTTTTTTACATCTGACTGACCGTTAGCCTTTCCATGGGTTATTTCAATTACCACAAAATATTTGGCCTGATCAATTTTGATGTTTATTGGAAACAAACATACAAACCATCAGTCACCCAGACAATCCGAATCAAAATGTATAGTATATACTTTGCTTGTCTGTTTGAAAGTATCCAAAAAACGTCAAAACAGCTGAACTGATCGGGCCCAAATTTTTGTGGCAACTTACCAGAATCCAGGAAAAGTTAATGGCTGGGTCGAATTATAAAAAATAAAGTCGACATTTGCGATAAAACATACAGGGTGTCCCACGAAACATGGCAGTTGTTAAATAATTTTGAATGTCGTCTTACATATGCTGAATTATAATATTAAAGGCTTTTTGCAGTTTATTTCGTTAAAAAATCTTTTGCCTAAATATATGATACTTTGAAATCAATTTGACTATAATATGACTTCTATATAATATTTTATTATTGTCTTTGGTATCAATCAACTTAACAAATTGTGGAAGAAGACATTCTAAACTATTCACCAACTGGCATGTTTCGTGGGACACCCTGTAGCTAAACAAAAAAGGTAAACGAGTAAAGGTTTTGGAGTGTCGAATACAACAAAGACTGACCTCTTGAGCCCTCTGTGATTAAATATTATGCCAGAAACCTGCTGAGACAACTCAAGATTAACCTGTTGGCTAGACTGCCCAAAGTTATTAAATCCTAAATCAATCTTCAATTGCTAATGTAAAATCAACTGAACAAAAACAAATTTATTTAATCCCAGATGTATTTGTTAAGTAATTTCTGTGTTTAATTTTAGAATGTACTCTATCTTATAACTCTCAACAAAAAAAACAAAGTAACTGAATTCATAGATTTATTCTCTCATAATTCCTACACATTACATTGTCTGACTGACTTTACATAATGGCACTGAATTAACCTATCAGTGTGTGGATAACAATAAACAAAATTTTATAAATACTGTTCTCATGACTTACTTGCCATAGGCATAACCGTAGGCAGGGACAGCAACTCCTTGGGTGACGGGGTCAAGTCCCTGGGTGATAGGATCAAGACCAGTGCTGGATCCGAAGGGAACGGCAGCAGCATAAGGATAAGCTCCATAAGCAGCAGCATAAGGATAAGCTCCATAAGCAGCAGCATAGGGGTAAGCTCCATGGGCATATGAGGCATAGGGGTATGCTCCATAGGTAAGACCGTAGTAGGCATCGGCATCAGCATCAGCAGACCTCTTGCCAAGATAGTGGACGGCGGGGACAGCTACTCCTTGGGTGACGGGGTCAAGTCCCTGGGTGATGGGATCAAGGCCAGTGCTGGATCCGAAGGGAACAGCGGCAGCATAAGGATAAGCTCCATAGGCGGCAGCATAAGGATAAGCTCCATAAGCAGCAGCATAGGGGTATGCTCCATAGGCAAGAGCGTACTGGGCATCAGCATCAGCATCAGCAGACCTCTTGCCAAGATAGTGGACGGCGGGGACAGCTACTCCTTGGGTGACGGGGTCAAGTCCCTGGGTGATTGGGTCTAAACCGGTGCTGGATCCGAAGGGAACGGCAGCAGCATAAGGATAAGCTCCATAGGCAGCAGCATAGGGGTAGGCTCCATAAGCATATCCCAACTGAGCCTTAGCACTGGCAGCAGCCACAAAGCAAGTCTGAAAATAATCATATAGAAATCTAAATTATTGTATAAAAATTATTTGATCCTAGATATCTATATGACAAGATGTATCTCTAAAATGTGGCGTAACTCCTGCTTATAAATTTGGACAAATTTTCTTTGATTCACATAGTTACACTTGGACATTAGATAGTTATTAAAGGACTAGAGCAGAAGCTACAAAGCAATCACTTATTATTAATCGATGATAACAGAAAGAAAATGAATGATTTGACGTCTATTTTATGTTGAAATAAATGAAATATTTACCAATAGAACAGATTTAAACATGTTTCTCCACTGGATAGGCGAGAATGCGCTTCTTTGAGTCTGAGCATGTATTTATAGTAGAGAATGTGCGCGCAAGCTCCAGCTGGTACCACGCCCTTTCTACTCAGATATCTTTTGTTGTACAAGGAGGTTTTCAAACCATCAGTACGCCCAGTTACGTTCACGTTACGTAGATCTTCGATAGTCAAGAGGGAGGGAGAGAGGTTGGGATGGGGGGGGGGGGTCACGTGAGGTCCCACAAAAAATTTGGGTCCGATCGGTTGAGACGTTCTGACGTTTATTGGATACAGACAAACAAGCAAACATCAAGACACCTAAACAAGTAAAATATATATAGATATATGATAAATGTTAAACATGTGCATGATTAGTTTAAAACATTTTTATGTGCATGGTTAGTTTAAAACATTTTTAATATTTATGTCAAACATTTGCTTGATAAGCAATAAACATGTTAATGATATATATTAAACATGTGCATAATATATATTAGACATGTGCATGATGAATATTAAACATGTGCATGATGAACATTAAATAATTGCATGATGAATATTAAACATGTGCATAATATGAATATATAAAACATGTGCATGATGCATATTAAACATGTGAATGATGAATATACTATACATGTGCCTGATGAAGATTAAACATGCATGATGCAAACATTTTGAAAATCTATATTTAATCTACAACCAGAACTTGCAGTGACATTATCGTTGGAATCTACATAATCTTTGAACATTCCAACAATATTTATTAAAAACAATATTTTATTAGATTTTCTTTAAATAAATGTTTCAAATAAAACTATTGAGAAAAACGAATAAAATTAAAAAATTGGGTTTCATTATTAAATATTTGATAATCATTGTAAGGCACCAGCTATAAATTAAAGAAATCTAAAATTAGATCTGTAATAAACTCTAAAGGAATTCAGTCTTTGCCACAAACTCTGGTTTTCTACTTCCTGTATATCTTTGCAACTCAATGTCGTACACCTTCCATATTTCAAACTATGAATTCTGTTAGATCAAATAATCACAGGTTTACACCATCAGGTCGCAACGACATAGGAATTAGAAAATTTGAGCTTGTGGCAAAGACTCCATTCCTTTCGAAATAAAATTTTGCAGTCAAATTTGGATGGCAACCAAATAATCAAGAAAAAATTGCTTATCTTTCAAGTTAAATCAATATTATTTATTACATATATTACATTTTTTATATAAGTCAAATCAAAGAATTCTACAATTTACATATTTATTCTCTATTTTTAAATTCATCTACATATATACGCTGTTTCAAAGTAATCTAGTCAGCTTTTTAAACAATCTAAACATTTTCAGAAATATATATTCATTGTTATAGTTAAACATGTATTATTAATTAGATCAGGTGTAAAGAGTATATTCGTAGGACTCTCTTTAACTTAATGAATGGTCATTGGTGCACTCGAAATAACAACAATAATACCTTTAAACATGATGTGATTAGGAATATAAGCCATTAATTACAAGAATGAGTATAGTCGTATAATTTTACTAAAAATGTATATTCTAAAGATATTAAACAATTGAGATTTAGTTCTTTTCTTTATTTTGGCCTTACTCACTTTGCGCGAGTTTAAAAATGTTCCCAAATGAAACCAAAATTTTGACCGAAAAAAAAATTAAAAATAAAAAACCCAAAGAAAAAGATGTCCATCTCTAACTATGGGCGCCCTGTTTAATGAAGATCTAAACAGAACAGGATTCTTACAAGTTATATCTGCTTATACAGCCCTCACATCAAATCCGGGTACATCATTAAGCCTGAAAATTATCTATCCATACAATCTATCTACAATACATACAGAGTGTTTAAAAACAGCTGGATAAACGTAATTTTAGACAACAGTCTGAATTTGTTTTGCAAGGTTCATGTTAGGCTAAAAAGTATAAAAATGTAAATATAAAATTACAAAAACGTGGAAAAATTTTTTTTCTTCTGTATATTACTTTACAACCTATATATTTCTTTAAATATATATATCTATGTAATTTGGATGCTATTCTGTTATAAAATTTTATAAAATCTACTGTTGTAACTTGTATCTATGCCATAAAACCCCCAAGAGGATTTGATTAGAAATCTTCATCAAATCTTAAGAAAATTTATTTACTGTTTATATATTCTTTCTTAATCAAATTAGAAATAATTTTGATAACAATATTGTTGGAATAGAAAGATTTGGTAGGATTTGGGGCAGATTTGTACTGATAGTTTTTCGCAGATTTTTTGTGATATTTTTTTTTATCATCAGATTTGTATGAACGTTTAGAGTGTTATAGAATAAATATTTAAAGAATAAAATAATTTATCACCTTAACATAACTTTTTAGATTAAACAATGCATGTTCTGAATCCAAACCATTACCAACTGCTATGTCTGCTATTTTTAGTCATTGTAATCTCTCAGATTCTCTAAACATGACAGGATGGTTTAGCTATAATTTATAGCAGGGGCACAAACATTGGGGTGCAATGGGGGGGGGGGAGAGGCTTTCTTTATTTTCCAGGGCCGTCTTCTCTTCTCCTCCCTTAATGCAATTTGAATCGGTGATTCAAATTTGAACCGGCGCGACAGTACAGGCAATTCAAATTTATTAACTCCGGGCCCCGCATTCATTTTTAACCAATAACTGAATTTTAAAGTAAGACATCATTTTTCTGTTTAATAATCGAGTTTTCATTAGTTTTTCGAAAGACATCAAAAAAATTATCATTTTTACAATGCATGCAATCTAAAGCAAAAAAAATTAACTAAATTTTTCATTATTTCAGTATTAATTAATTTTTTAAAACTTTCCGTTCCTTTATTCAATTTTTTGTTCTTTATCAATATATATTTTGTTAAGTTTCAAAATCTTCATTAATGAATCATGGCAAAGGTAGCAATGTTACACAAACTAAAACTGCAATAAAAAAGATATTTTTTTTTACAATTTCTTCAGGGGTTTTATGTGTGTTCAATTGATTAAGTACTAATATATTTTTTTATATTGAAAGAAACACTATTATTTAAAATTTATTATAGATGTAATATAATGATTATATATATTGGAATATATTATGTTTAATTATATTTAAACTATTAATAAAGATAATGATATTAGCTTAATAGCGTAATTTATAAATTATGAGTAATTTGTAAGGGGAATTATAGTATATTTGGGATCAATTTTACAATGTTAGCCCCCCCCCCTGAAATTATTTGATTGTTAAAATTTATCTGAAACAGGGGCTGTTTTCGGAAAATTACCACAATGCAGTTTCTGATTTTTTATGACAAACAATTACATATTCAAACTTAAAAAATAACACAAGTGCATATCTTCTTCTTTTGAAATGTTACTCATTTTTAATGTGAATGTGATAAACTAGCAAATTCAAAACAAAATTGATTTGTTTATTAGTTTTTACCTCAGGAACCAAAGTTAATAAAAAGCAAGAAATAGTAAAACTATTTAGACATGGTTGGACCACTTTTACACTGGTTCAAATTCAACTTAGTCTACTTGGTTCAACTACAGAGTGTCCTATGAAACATGACAGTTGGTAAATAGTTAAGGTTGTCTTCTTCCTTAGTTTGTTAAGTTGTTTAATAAAAGACAATAATAAAAATATTATATAGGAGTCATATTATAGTAAAAATAATTTCAAAGTAAAATATACTTGAGCAAAAGATTCTTTAAACTAAGTAAACTGAAAACAGCCTTTACGCTGATCCTAAATTGAATTCGGGTTTGATTGCTATTCTAATTTTACTACTGTTTATTGTGTATGTAGTGAGAAAAAGATTAAAAACACCCTATTCCCGAGAGAGTAGAACGAAGATGGGAGGGGGGAGGGGAGGCAAGGTGCACCCAAAGTACTCATGCAAGGAAAGTTATTTCAGAGGTGTACATATTTTTTTACTGCAGTGTACTGTCTTTGGGCGTTAATGTAAACACAAGACGGATGTCACAGCCTGACATGGAATCTGTTTTCACATAAATAATCAATGAATTATTCTGGTCAACGGAAATTATTATGTGAATTATCAAAATTATCAAAATTAAATTCTTTTATCCTCCTCGGATCGCGCGCGAACACTGATGCATATTCTTGCTCACAAATTCCGCCCAGAGAGAACTGGTTTCAATATGTACGCAGAGTATACGCGACCGCAATTAACTTTCCTTGCATTAGTACCTTGGGTGCACCTGTATAGCGTCCATCCCACAATCGACTCCCACAACGTAGTCACAGAACCAAGCTTCCACGTATCACTTTCTGACCACTTCCTGTCCTGTCATCTGGCAAAATTTATTTACTTTTAAATGCTTATTTCATCCCTAAAAATATTTTCAACTTTATTTGTTGGTATTGATCTTCTATAGACATCATTTCATTAATTTATAGATAAAATAAGGGTATGGCCGGACAATGATGAATAAATTTTCACTAAATAATGTTATTTCCAAATTAGATCTATTTAAGATCTTAACGTACTACATACTTCCTAGGGGTTTAAAATTCTACTGGAGGGATTCAGATATCTATCTAAGGGGTTTATAATTCCACTGGAGGGAATCAGATATCTATCTAAGGGGTTTATAAATCCACTGGAGGGATTCAGATATCTATCTAAGGGGTTTATAATTCCACTGGAGGGATTCAGATCTTTCCAGGGGGTTTATTATTCCACTGGAGGGATTCAGATATCTTTCCAGGGGGTTTATAATTCCACTGGAGGGATTCAGAAATCCTTCCTGGGGGTTTATAATTCCACTGGAAACTATTCCGTAATTAGTAAAGTATACATATTTATTCTCAGAAATGAAGAAAGCGGGAAAATATGTGTAAGGATATGTGCGATACAACCATGTCCAAACTGATTGGATAATTTAATTACTTTAAAATTGAAGTTTTGAAAATAATTATTAATCTATAAATTATTAACTACTGGAAAATTTCGCCAAATACCTTGTAGAATTACGCAACGTTACGGCGTAAAATCAAAGTTCCGCTAATTATGCATAATTATTACAAAATTACCTTGTAGAAATTACGCAAAATTATACCGTAATTTTGTGAAATTGAAGTTTTGCTAATGACGCGTAATCATTACAAAATTTCGAAAAATTATTTTCTAAAAATTACACGAAATTATGCCGTAATTTCGAGAAATTTTTGACAATCACACTTAATCCTGCGAAATTACACAAAATGAAAATTATTTCGCGTAACTGCACGTAATTTCACGTAAGTGAATAATCTATTACGTTGGAAACCCTACCAAAGGGTCCATGATGGATCCCATGGCTAATTTATTCATTGATAAACAAATATTAGATTTTTGCTACAGTGAAACCCTTAATAACGAATACATCGAAAGAATTCATCAAATGTCGTATTCTTCACTTTGTGATGATGGAATGTTGCAGATATTTAGTTTTTTAATTAAATGATTATATGGAACTCTTTAAAACTGTTCCCGCATATTCCTAGCTATTTATTCATTTTCCCAAATACTGAAATTTACGTAATATAGTATAAAACTCATTGAAAAATTGTCAAGACGACATTTGATAAATTCTTCCGATGTATTCGTTATTAAGGGTTTCACTGTATTAAAGAAAGATCCATATTGAAAATGTATAACTTATTAACCATAATAAGCAGATTTTGTTACAATAAGATTGTGTTTTAATATCATCATGATAATAGCTAAATAAAAAAGTGTTGCCCTTAGGCTGTATACAAGGTTTCGCAATTGATTAATAACTATGATCTTTAATAATAAAGACTATTACTGAAAATTAACATTACATTAAATATAATAAACAATGACAATATAATCAAATAGATTATGCTTGATTATCTTAGAACTATTAATAAAGATAATGATGTTAGCTTCATAGAAAAGTTTTGTTAAAGGTTTTTCCATTGCTTAATAACTATAAGCATTTATCATAAGAGAAAGACTATTACTGAAAATTATATTACATTATGCATAAAAAAACAATGGCAGTATATTTAGTTAATTATGCTTGATTATCTTTTAACAATTAATAAAGCTAATGATGTTAGGCTTATGTTCAGCTTTTAATAAAAAGTTTTATAATAAAAGAAGAAAAGACTATTACTAAAAATTGATATTATTACTTCTATATATAAATTTTGCTTGTCTTGGTGTTTGTTTGTTTGTTTGCTCTTATTTGCCCACGGGCTATCAGGACATTTTCGCATACAGCGAAGGGTTACCAGGACTTCTCCGGCTATCAGGACCGGCTGTCAGGACCATCGCGTTCACAGTAGGGTTATCAGGACCAAAAAACGGCTGTCAGGACCTTTTTGTTTCGTGTCAGCGCAAAAAACGCAAAGCAAACCAACGCATTTATAGGGTTTAGC